>NC_139029.1:109724859-109930679 GCF_964662115.1 Mustela nivalis | reverse complement strand
TATTTCTTGATCATGAATAAAAGTATACTTCAGGAAGTATGCTATTTTCTGATAGCCTGGTACAGGGAATCTCTTTTTCTCTGTGTTCCAAACCCCAGCCCACTACTCAGAGAGAGTGTTGGCATGATGGTACTTCCTAGAGGAAACCCCTTCCTAGCCCATTTCCTCTATTGCACTTCACTTTTCCACCCTTTCCTATCAAAAGAGCACTGTTTAGTTTCTAAGTTTGTGTTAGTTGGTTTTGTTCACATCTTCTATAAGCATCCATCGTTCTTTTTATTATTTACTATTTGAAGTGAACCTTTTTTGCTCAACCTCTGTATTTTTTTAAACTTTGTCCTGTCATTTTTCTTTGTCCTCCTATGAAATTCCAGTCTCTTTGTTTGTAATGACTGTTGACAATAGATATTTTAGTTTAAAGCTTTTATTTTTAAGTAACCTCTGCACACAGCATGGGTCACTAACTTAAAAGATCAAGAGTTGCATGCTGTACTGACAACCAGCCAGATCAGGCACCCCTGTAGACAATACGTATTAATTGGCAATCATCTGATTCCAGAAAAGATTTCTTCCTGATGAATCTGAGCAAGATTTTGGCAAAAAGCAAGGAGGGCAGGTTCCTTGTAGGGAGTACAATATATCTTATTTGCTTTATGTACTTAACCAAGTAATATGGAAGTAACCCAGAATAAGCAGTATACCAAAGGATCAGTGATGTTAATGGGAAGTAGGCTAAGGGAAGGTAATCAAAGGAAGTTGTAGGGAGAGAATGGGAAGAGGGTGTTTTTTTTTTTAGGATACATAATTAGCTAGAGCAGAGTAGCTTTCCTGTGCACAGTGTACATAAACAGCCTGGTAAACTTCAAATTTTCGTTTATAAGAATGTGTATAAAAGAGATGATGGAAAAGTAACATATCTCTGATTTTCCTTGTAATTATCTGAAGTGCATTGTTGGGCAATTAATGTTCATTATGATAGCATTAAAATTAGACTTTCTCTGCTGAAACGTGTACATTCCAATCCAGCAAGAGTCATTGCTTTTTCAGGATAGATAGAGCCAGATTTGGAAATAAGAGGTGGCAATCTGCCAAGAAATCTCAAATATTTCTTGGCCATGGGATGGCTTATCCAAGAGACTCAGGTCTTTTATTTATTCATTTTTTAAAAGATATTATTTATTTAGTTGTCAGTGAGAGAGAGTACAAGCAGGGGGAGCAGGAAAGAGAGAGAGGGAGAAGCAGGCTCTCCACTGAGCAGGGGACCCGATACAGAACTCGATCGCAGGACCCTGGAATCATGACCTGAGCGAAGTTACAGACTTAACCAGCTGAGCCACCCAGGTGTCCTGAGACTCAGGTCTCTCTTTTTTTTTTCCCCCCATTTTTTAAAAGATTTTATTTATTTATTTGACAGAGAGGGAGAGAAAAAGAGAATGAGTACAAGTAGGTAGAGCAGCAGGTAGATGAAGAAGGAGAAGCAGGAGATGTGGGGCTTCTATCCCAGGATCACGACCTGAGCCAAGGTCAGAGGCTTAACCAACGGAGCCACTCAAGCGCCCCGAGGCTGAAGTCTTTTAAAGAAGACCTCCCCCCACACCGCCATTTTCAAAGTTTTAGGGCCAAGAGATACATATTTGAGGCCTGAGAACCATGAAATTTGCCTTGTAGGGACGCCTGGGTGGTTCAGTTGGTTGAGCATCTGCCTTTGGCTCAGGTTTTGATCTCAGAGTTCTGGGATTGAGTCTTTCATTGGGCTCCCTGCTCAGCAGGGCGTCTGCTTCTCCCTCTGCTTGCCTCTCACTCTAACTGCTGCTCCCCCTGTTTGTGTTCTCTCTCTCTCTCTGACAAATAAATAAGATCTTTAAAGGGGCGCCTGGGTGGCTCAGTGGTTAAGCCGCTGCCTTCGGCTCGGGTCATGATCTCAGGGTCCTGGGATCGAGTCCCGCATCGGGCTCTCTGCTCAGCAGGGAGCCTGCTTCCTCCTCTCTCTCTCTCTGCCTGCCTCTCTGCCTACTTGTGATCTCTCTCTGTCAAATAAATAAATAAAATCTTTAAAAAAAAATAAAAAAAAATAAGATCTTTAAAAAAAAAAAAGAAAGAAAGAAAGAAAGAAATTCGCCTTGCAGAAGCAAAAATTTATCAAGAGGGAAATACAGAGATATTTTAATTAAATTTGGAAACAGGTTCAGGGAGCTTGTTACTAGTGGCAGAGGTGTTGCATTGAGGCTGTATGTTATCAAGATGAGTCTTAGTTTAAAAAAAAAATAAAGGGGGGGTGAGTCTTAGTAAACTTGTGGCTCATTCCTTGCTGCTTAACAATTGGCTGTTATCTGAGGTGACCCCAGGACTGGTAGATCAGACTGCTTTGTGTTTTTGAGCTTTTGCTTCTAGGAGCATCTTTGCCTTTCTGACTTTTTCCTAGAAGATCCTTAGGAAAACTTGACACTTGCTAGGAAACAAAATTCAGTTTTTCTCTGGGCTGTGGCTTAGTTATCTTAATCGGCCTAGTTTAGTCCTTATTGAGGGTATAGTAATGGTCCTTTTTTGTTTCTAAAACTAAGTTTTTGAGTACTTCTCAAGGGGTGGACTGATATTTCACACATTTCTAAGTATTTTCATTTGAAGAACATATTGTGCCCCCTACCTGCAGGGGTATACTTAAAATGGTTTTCAGTATCTCAAGGTAACAAGGACCAAAGAGATTGTTTCAAATAGTGCAGCAGATAACTGGGCTGTGTTTGTGTTTTGTTTTGTGTGGGGTTTTGCTTTGATTAGGGGTTATGTTTTGTTTTTGTTTTTTTCTCTTAAACCCTCTGACTCTCAGTCTGATCAACCAAGAGAACTCCTGAGATTTAGCATTTTGTTTCCCAAAAGTCTGCTTATATCGCTTTGTGCTCTGTGTAGGTATTACGGACACATTTGTATGCAGTAGTTTTGAGCTGTGTCTTTGGGATTGCTTCTTTACAACCTGCCCAGGCAAACTCAAGTTGTCTGAGGAATGCACATCCGGCCAGCCTCTAGCATCCCCAAATTATATGTGTACTTCAAACATTGAAGTCAGACACACACTGCCTCTTAGTTTCTCATTGGGTGGATGATGTCATTTCATCTCTGACGGAAATGCTTCTGCTATGAAAGTGCAGGGAGAGGCTCTGGTATTAAGGCCAACTCTGTTTTGTTCTACACACTGTGGGGAGGGGGGGACAACTCTTATATCAGAGGTTTTTACAGTTTGGAAATATCTTTATTTCAGTTATCTCTTTTAAAGCCAACTCATTTACCCCTCTGAAGTTTGCCTTTTTTATACTTCTCAGAATTATATTAATGATTTTTCCCTTCCTCTGCATTTCCTCCTTCCCCTCAGTAGTGAATCTTAATGTCCTGTAGTTCAGTAGTAGCAAGCAAATGTATGGAGAGTCACAGTGGTGTTTTTTCAAGAAACCAGCCCCTCCAGTATCTTTTTAATCAGAAACACACTTTAGGGTGGG
Source organism: Mustela nivalis (assembly GCF_964662115.1). Classification (NCBI taxonomy): domain Eukaryota; kingdom Metazoa; phylum Chordata; class Mammalia; order Carnivora; family Mustelidae; genus Mustela; species Mustela nivalis. The sequence goes on along the minus strand of NC_139029.1, from coordinate 109,927,191 downwards.
GCCAAGGACCAAAATGGAGTGCTTCCTTAAGACTAGGACAGAGTTACTCAGAAAAATACTCTGTGACATGGTGTGATGATTCATCATTGTATTTTAGCAAGGATCAATTGGGTTGTTGCCATTTTGGCCCTTGACTGGTTCAGCTGCTTTGAAATTATTTTCATAACATTAAAGATTTCCCAGGTTATTTTCACAGTTTAGCAGATAGATTTTTTATATTTTTCAGGGCTAGGTATCCAGTAGATAAGCTGAAATTAGTATCCCCGTTTTATAGGAGAATATTGATATTCTGGAGGACGTGAAAGATAAACCTCTTCAGGGAGGATCTCTTATATGTGCTGATGAAGTTTTGTTTCAGGTTATACAAACATCTCAGAATAATACATGGTAGAGAAAGAGAGTGAGTGTAGAGGAGTCATGCGTATTTGTAGCTCAGGATTGTCAGCAGCATTCTGGACATTGTCTTTCTACATTTTTTTCTTCTAGTGTTTCTCTGCAGCAGCTTAATATGATTGTAATGAGCTTGAGTTAATGTGTGGGGTAGGAGTGATCTTGGTCTATATATGTGGGGCTGTCGAGTAGTGGTTTACTGGGGAAAATGGAGTATACAGCAAAGAGCACAATAAAGTCAGCCCTGTGTATCTCTTTTCCTTAATTACTAAATTATTGATGTAATTATTTTTATATAAAATGTACATGGATAAGGAAAAATAGATATTTAAAATTACTAACTCAGTCTAATTCCACTATTCAAGGTAGTTATACTTAAACATTTTGATATATGTTTTTTTGGACCTTTTCAATGTGTATAAATAATATAAGTGAATTTGTAGATAAGTTTTTACAAAAATATGGTACTATGTAATTTTTTTTTACATTTTTCTGTGTCCTATCCATAAATATACATTAAAATAAATGTTTATATGTTCCATTATGTCACCAATCTCCCTTTGTTCATTTAGATTTTTTCTAGTTACAGTATCTATCCAATAATAGTTTTTATATACAGTGCTGCAGTAAGTAACTTTGTATGTACATTTTTGTCCACTGATTGTTTCTTTAGAATAAATTCCCACTTCTGGGTAAAATTGTACATGTATATTTTTAAGACTTCTTGCTAGATTTTGCCAAATTACCCTCCAAGAGTGGAAAACCCTCAAATAAGATACACACATTATTTTTTGAAAGGGCACATGCTTGTATGCAAAGGAGTTTTGTACCTGAAAAATTTTTGCCAATATGAAATCACTCCAGGGTGAAATGGTTGAAATGATTTGGGTTACAAATTTTGTGACCACTCTTGGAATTTTTCTGCCTGAAATTCTCCTTTACTTGTTTTTTGAATGTTAACCTAGAGCTACAAAAAAAATCATTTTATATTTCATTGTATGGTGCTAGGGGTCAGGTTAGGTCCTGATCATAATTTTATATTTCAGAGTTTGTTTTTTTTTTTTTTTTAATATGCTTATTCTGCTGTAAGCAAGTAGAACCCCAGAAGTAAGTGATAACTTTCTGTTTTTCCTCATTTAGGTTTCAACTTTCTGTGCTGTGGGGTCAACCGTAAGAGAGGTAGATCTGATGTGTATCTGTGCTGAAGAAGCATGAGCTCCTTGCAGTAACTAGAAGCCAACTCCTCTTCCCTATAACAATTGCAGACTTTTTGTAGTAGTAGTACATGGCCTTCTTCTGAGAAGGCTGTGGATGTCTTGCAAGCATTATTTGACATTAGCTCACATTTCTATCTGCCCTCCAAAAAAGATGCTATTGTTAACACAGAAGTTTCTTTTCTCACAGTTCCACAGTATAATATGAATTAATTGACTACCTTTCGTCTCCCTCAAAATTTTCCTATACCTTCCTTTCCTTTTGTTTCAGTAAATGAGTTTCAACTCTTCTTTTCCCTTTCTCCTGCATCTCTCATTTCCCCTGACCCTTCCTGTTCTATAAATAAGTTTCATAATTCACAGTGATGATAAAAAATGTAGAGCATTTAAGTGCTGTACATGACTTATTTAATTCTCTTAACAATCCTGTGAGGAACATGTTGTTATTTCTCCATTTTATAGATGAGGTAACCAAGGCCTAGAGAGTTAACTAACTTGGCCAGTGTTGCCTAGTTAAGTGGTGATTTAGTACTCAAACCTAGGTGTTCTGATTTCAGAGTCTGCATTTCTGCCTACTATGCTATTACTGCTTCCCTGACTAATCTGATAGTCTGTGTGTGAACGAACTTGGTTTTAAACCAGATTAACTGTTTGATATTAATTGGGTACTGACTGAACCAGGACTCCTTGGTGAAGGAAAGAATAGTACAGAAAACAACTTCCTTGGGACGCCTGGGTGGCTCAGTTGGTTGACAACTGCTTTTGGCTCAGGTCATGATCCTGGAGTCCTGGGATCGAGTCCCGCATCAGGCTCCCAGCTTCACGGGGAGTCTGCTTCTCCCTCTGACCTTCTCGCTCATGCTCTCTCTCACCTCCTTTCTCTCAAATAAAGTCTTTAAAAAAAAAAAAAAAAAACTTCCTCTCTGACCTTGGCTATCCTGGAAAACAACAGAATTTTGAGCTCTTCTGTACATAATATGTGGAGTTACTGATACTTTCAGTCTTTTATATTAGATATTTTCAAATATCTTAGAAGTGAATGTGCCAAAAGAAAAAGTTAATTGCCGGGGCGCCTGGGTGGCTCAGTGGGTTACGCCGCTGCCTTCGGCTCAGGTCATGATCCCAGGGTCCTGGGATCGAGCCCCGCATTGGGCTCTCTGCTCAGTGGGGAGCCTGCTTCCCTTCCTCTCTCTCTGCCTGCTTCTCTGCTTACTTGTGATCTCTCTCTGTCAAATAAATACATAAATCTTTAAAAAAAAAAAAAAGAAAAAGTTAATTGCCAAGGATTGGTAACTGATTTTGCAGTCAATTACAAGATCCCTAAAACAAAAAGAGTTTGTCTATCATATGCCCTCTTTTTATTCACTGAAAATTCAGTAATCATAAAAGCCTTATGCTTTTTTTTTTTTAAATTTTATTTATTTATTTGACAGACAGAGAGAGAGGAGGAAGCAGGTTCCCCGCTGAGCAGAGAGCCCGATTCGGGGCTTGATCCCAGGACACTGAGATCATGACCTGAGTTGAAGGCAGCGGCTTAATCCACTGAGCCACCCAGGCACCCCAAGCCTTATGCTTTTAATCAGAGCAAGTCACCGTCCCACATACACCAAAAAGAAAACTTTAACCTGAGATGAATAGAGCTCTTTTTTTCCTCTGTTAAAGTTGTTGATGTTTTATTACAAAGACAAGTGAGGACCTTAACATCTATAAAAATGTGAAACTGCTCTTTCAAGAATCAGACTTGAAAGAAGTTTCTGCTGTTCTAGAATATAGGCATTATTTGGTTCAGAACAAGGATAACCTCACTAAAAGAAAGGTATTTTCCTACTGTTTTTCCCAGTAACTTTGATGACCATTGCCAGAGGAACAGAGTAGTCATTATTTTTAACTTAAGACTGATACAGGAGTACCTGGGTGGTGTGGTTGGTTACAAATTGGACTCAGGTCATGATCGCAGGGTTGTGAGGTCAAGCCTTGTGTCAGGCTCCTTGCTCAGCGCCAAGTCTACCTGGATTTTCTGTCTTCCTCTCTCTGTCCCTTCCCCCCATGCTTGCTTGCTCTCTCTTTCTCTCTCTCTCTCTCAAATAAGTAAATCTTTAAAAGCAAAAAAAGAGATTGGGAGGAATTGAAGAAGGGACTCTGCTCTTAATCCTCTTTCAGTGAAAATGAAAAATAGATGTCCTTGTCCCAAGGGAAAAGGGTACCCAGGGAAAGAAAATATGTGTTCCTATTGTCTATTAGCAATTCTGAGATTTATTTAGTTTGTAGAGCATTCTAGTTCCCCTGGTGCTTTCTTGGCCCACCTAGACTTTAGATGGCCAGAAGACAGAAAACAATAGATGATTTAGAGGAAAGAATTGAGTTGGGATTAGGAATGTGAATTCCCATTCTGCCTCTGTCATCATCTTTGGTCTGTGATTTTGAGCACATCCCTTATGCTTGTGCCTTTCTTTATAAAGAGGATTAGACTAAAAATATTACAGGGCCTTTCAGAATGATATTTTTATAATATAAATGGTTATTGATTTGTTAGCTTGGTAATAGGTAAATAGCATCATTTGTGACTGAAGGAGTTAAATTTTCAACTTGTTTTGTTTAAAATCAACTCTCATGGGGTATTTGGGGTGGCTCAGTCAGTTAAGCATCTGCCTCTTGATTTCAGCTCAGGTCCTGGAATCAAGCCCCAAGTCATCTTTTTTAAAAAAATCAGCTTTAGGGGAATCTGGGTGGCTCAGTGGGTTAAGTCTCTGCCTTCGGCTCTGGTCATGGTCTCAGGGCCCTGGGATGGAGACCCTCATTGGGCTCTCTGCTCATCAGGGAACCTACTTCCCTCTCTGCCTACTTGTGATCTCTCTCTCTGTGTCAAAAAAATAAATAAAATCTTTTAAAAATATATAAAAATAAAAATCAACTTTCATCAGGAACTCAGCCAGACTGAGCTTGCTTGGCCAGAGTTTTTTTAAATTTCCAAAATGAGAGGGATGACTGGGTGGCTTAGCCAGTTAACTATCTGATTTTGGCTCAAGTCATGATCTTAGGGTCCTGGGATCAAGCCCGCCCCTCAGGCTAACTGATCAGCAAGGAGTCTTTTTGTCCCTCTGCCCGTTCCCCTGCTCATGCTCTTTGTTTCTCTCTCTCAAATAAATAAAATATTAAAATAATTACCAGAGTTAGTATACCTTTGCTTCTCTGGGGTTTCTTTTGTTGTGGTTGTTTTTGCTTCTTTAGGTATTTTACATTTTCTTTCTGCAGAGGAACTAGGGTTCAGTGTTGCTATGATTGGTTCTGTACATCTATTGATTCACTCAAAAATAATTTTTTTCGGGATGCCTGGGTGGCTCAGTTGGTTGGACGACTGCCTTCGGCTCAGGTCATGATCCCGGAGTCCCGGGATCGAATCCCACATCGGGCTCCCAGCTCAATGGGGAGTCTGCTTCTCCCTCTGACCTTCTCTGCGCTCATGCTCTCTCTCACTGTCTCTTTCTCTCAAATAAATAAATAAAATCTTTAAAAAAAAAAATAAAAAAATAAAAAAAATAATTTTTTTCTAATGCAGTCTGTTTTGCTTTTAGTACTGCATCATTAACTAGTAGTTTAGAATGTTTCTTGGTCCAGGACCTGTTAATGAGTAGGAGTCCCAACTTAGTGCAGTATAAAAACAAAGTCACTGTTAGAGCTTCATCTTGATGCTTCCTTTTACTAGAGAAAACCTCTCAGAAAGAAGCTAGCTCAGGTGAAGAAGCTTGATTATCTAGACTTGTTTTCTTCTATGGTATTTTTTCCTTAAACTTCTAATTATAAAAATTTTCAGACAAAGTAGAAGGAACAGTATAAGGAACCTCCATGTGCCCATCATCTAGACTCAGCAGCAACATTTTGCCAAACTTGTTGCATTTCTTCATCTTCATTTCCCAACTTCCACCCTGTGGAATGTTATAAAGCAAACGCGGTCTTCATCTGATTGCAGCATAAGGGCTTCAGAATGTTATTTCTACAGATAAGGACTGTTTTTTGAGGGGGACAGGGGAGTAGGGACTTGCGACATAACACAATAGCATCATCATATCTACAGAATTAATAGTGGTTATTTAATTTCTTCTCTTGAGGCTCTTGTCTCAGAAATCTTTTAAACTACTATTTTTCTTATCTATTTAATCTATTTGTTTATATGGAATGCTTCTTGAATTTGCATGGCATGCTTGCGCAGGGGCCATGCTAATCTCTGTAACCTTCCATTTGTAGTTTATGTGCTGCCAAAGTGAGCACTACTTTACTGTTTTTCTAATAAGCATGCAGTCAAGTTTACTGTTTTTCTAATAAGCATGCAGTCAAGTTTCATACGTTATATTTAGTGGCTATGTCTCTTAAGTACTTCATTTAATTGGTTCCCATACCCTGTAGTAATGTTTTAAGGGTCTGATGAGCTCCATTTGTAAGCTTTAAGGTGTTTTACAAATAAAAATTTTGTCAGTATAGAGAAATACCCTTTTTAAAAAGGTATCTGTTCATTTTAGGTTTGTAATCAGTATTAAGGAGAACTAGGAGAATGTGGAGATGCCTGAGTGATGGCAATAAATGCAGAAAAAATTTGTGAGCTCCTCTAGGTCAGGAACATAAAACTCTCTGTCCATAATGCATATGCATTGCTTCTTGACATGTAACAGATGATCAGTAGTTTTTGAATAATTGAATGAGGAGGGGGAGCAGAAATAATTCAACATTGAACTGGTACTGAGGTGTTAAAATTGAGCCAATGAGGAGAAGCCAAGCTGTCAGCCTCCATACACACCCTGACCTTGGGTAGTGTGCTCTCTTCTCTTCTGTAGCACATGCTACATTTCATGGTGTGGACTGATCATGTAGGCATTTTAATAATCCTTTGGAGTTTTGGCTTAGATGGGGGAGGCAGGTCCCTGAGAGTTTTCACTGGGTAAAGTAAATTTTAACATTGAACTCTGCCCTATACTCTGTTTTTCCACCCCAAAAGGAGAATGATATATATGGATCATGGATATGGATTATAATATATCCTGATCAGAGAATTTTTTTGCAAAGATGCTAGAAAACCAACTTGCTGCTGAACAATATTCTGGTCTTTTCTTTTTCTTTCTTTCTTTTTTTAAAGATTATTTATTTGAGGCATTAGGGAAGGGGGGAGGGGCAGACAGAGAGGGAGAAGCAGGCTCCCCGCTGAACAGAGAGCCCAAATCACCCTGGGCTCAGTCCCAGGATCCTGGGGTCATGACCTGAGCCCAAGGCAGAGGCTTAACCCACTGAGCCACCCAGTCAGCCCCAACAGTATTCTGGTCTTATGCATAGGGAGGAATCTCATTTCCCTTGAACACTGGCTGGCTGGCATGACCAAGCCCAGTGTGCCCATGCTGAGTTGGTCTTCTAGTCTTTTCTTTCTCTCTTCTTCCCCCAACCCCAACTTCTTCTCCTGCCTTCTGTTCTTCCTCCTCCTTCTGTACTAATAGGAGAGAAAGGTTGATTATGAGGTGAATAGGTACAATGTTATTGACTCTTCAGTCTCATGGACTTCTCCAGTAGAGAGTTTCTCATTAGCAGAGACTTGGACCAAGTGGTCCAGCCTTAGCAGATGGTATCTTGTTCCTTAAAATGTCACTCTGTTCTTCATTGGGTTTCTGGACCACCTGGGTGTTAACAGCAACATTGGTAAAACTATAGGTATTTTTTCTCTTCCCTTCCATTCTTCTGTGATAGGTTAGAGGTCTGATTTGTGCCCCAGGAATAAAACTTCAGGCAAGGAAGAAAGTAATAAGTCTTAGGTCTTTGTTCTCCTCCTCCTCCTGTGTTACTTGTTTTGATGATCATTATATTTTTTTAAAGATTTTATTTAGAGAGGAAGAGTTGTGAGCAGGGGAAGGGTCAGAGGGAGACCAAATCTCAGGCAGACTCTGTGCTGAGCAGGGAGCCCTATGCAGGGCTGTCACAACCCTGAGATCATGATCTGAGCAGACATCAAGAGTCGGAGGCTTATGGGACACATGGGTGGCTCATTACGTTAAGTGTCTGCCTTTGGCTCAGGTCATGATCCCAGGATCCTGGGATTGAGTCCCACATCGGGCTCCCTGCTCAGTGGGAAACCTGCTTCTCCCTCTGCCTGTTCTTCCTACCACTTGCCTTGCTTCCCTTCCACCGAGTGAGGTCCTCTCACCCTGGTTCTGGGTACTTGCAAGACCGTAGCAGCTCTAGAGCTACCTGTTGTGGGATAAAACTAGGAAAGGTAGCAAGGTAGAGCTTTTCAGGGAAGTATAGGACTTTCTTACTAACTCTTGTGCTTTGAAATCATTTAACTGCCTTTTTTACCCTCCATTGATTAACGTTGTCTACTTACGTACAGAGGAGGTTATTTTCTAGATAAGAATATCAAAGAGGTTGGGATGTTGGCCCTTCTTGGTTCTTCCAGATCCTTCCAGACTTTTTCCTCAGTGGTAAAAAAGGAAAGGCTAGGTCAAGCACTGATTAAGGAGTCCAGAATCAGTGTTTGTCTTCTCAACTGAAAGTACACTGATTTTCTCATTGAGAATCAGTGATTCTAATCGCTTCTCGGCCTTTTGGCTAAGATCAAGTGGAGAATCAGTGATTCTGTAGTTTGCATGTGTGCAGTTGCAGGAGGGTGTGGTGGAGGGGTTTGGGAGGAGCCAAGTAATTTGAGATGCTAATTAAAATTCCTTGAAAGTCTAGGTAATTGAGCATTAAACCTTGCTGTGAGCCCAATTTTGCTTTTGCTTTAGAAATCACACAGAAAGAATACATTTGTATAGGACTTTATGGTCCATTTGATTTAGCTTATCATCTAATCTTTACATAAGTGGTTTTTTGTTTTTGTTTTAGTTTTTGTTTTTTTGTTTGTTTTTTTTAGATTTTGTTTATTGAGAGAAAGAGAGTGAGAGAGCACAAGTGGAGGGGAACAGAGGGAGAGGGAGAAACAGACCTCCATCTCAGGATGCTGGGATCATGACCAGAGCTGAAGGCAGATGCTTAATAGACTGAGCTACTCAGGCATCCACAAGATTTTTTTTTTTTTTTTTTTTACATGATGCCATGTGGGGCTTGAACTGACAACCTTGAGATCAAGACTTGAACTGAGATAAAGAGTTTGATGCTCAACTGACTGAGCTATCCAGGAGCCGCTACATAAAGCCATTTTTTAAGATTTTATTTATTTGACAGAGGAGAGAGAGAGAGGAGCCCAAGCAGGCAGAGCAGCAGGCAGAGAGAGAATTGGCTCCCTGCTGAGCAGAGAGCCCAATGTGGCTCAGGACTAAGGACTCTGGGATCCCAGAACTCTGGGATCATGACCTGAGCCGAAGGCAGACACTTAGTGACTGAGCCACTCAGGCACCCCAAGCCTTCTTTTTTTTTTTTTTTTTTTTTTTTTTCTTTTTTTCTTTTCATGCCTTTTCTTTTTCAATTTTATTTATTTATTTTTATTTGTTATTTATTATTATTATTTTTTAAGATTTTATTTACTTATTTGACAGACAGAGATCACCAGTAGGCAGAGAGGCAGGTAGAGAGAGAGGGGGAAGCAGGCTCCCCGCTGAGCAGAGAGCCCGATGCGGGGCTCGATCCCAGGACCCTGAGATCATAACCTGAGCCGAAGACAAAGGCTTAACCCACTGAGCCACCCAGGCGCCCCTATTTATTTATTTATTTTCAAAGATTTTATTTATCCATTTGACAGAGATCACAAGTAGGCAGAGAAGCAGGCAGAGAGAGGAGAAAGCAGGCTCCCTCCTGAGCAGAGATTCCCAACCCGGGCTCCATCCTAGGACCCTGGGATCATGGCCTGAATTGAGGGCAGAGGCTTTAAGCCACTGAGCCCACCCAGGCACCCCACTGAACCATCCAGGTGCCCCATCTTTTCTTTTCTTTTTTTAAAAGATTTTACTTATTTACTTATTTATTTGAGAGAGAGCACATGAGCAAGGAGGAGAGGTTGGAGGGAGAAGGAGAAGCAGACTTCCTAATGAGTAGGGAACCCGACTCAGGACTCCATTCCAGGACACTTTGTGACTGAGCCACCCAGGCACCCCCATAAGGTTTCTAATACAGGTTCATTGTTTTAGTTAAGCATAGAGAACAATTTGTCTGATCTAACAGGGATTTGAACCCAAGTCTTCTGATTTTTAAATAGCTCAGCATATTGACTCCTGGCTAAAAGCTTATAAGATATAAAAGGTTAGACCTTGGGGTGCCTGGGTAGCTTAGTCCGTTAAGTATCTGCCTTCAGCTGAAGTCATCATCTCAGGGTCCTGGGATCAAGCCCAGCTTCAGGCTCTCTGCTCAGCCCGAAGCCTGCTTCCCCCCTCTCCCTCTGCCTGCCTCTCTGCCTACTTGTGCTCTCTCTATCAAATAAATAAATAAAATCTTAAAAAAAAAAAAAGGTTGGGCCTTTTCTTCTTTGTTGATGGACATCTTAAATTTTATAGTAAGTCAGTAGCAGTTTTATTCATAAGTCAGAGTTATCCTTATTGTTCCTTGGAAACTTTAGCTTGGGGTTCCAATACTAATTTATTTTGTCTTTTACCCAGCTGAAATTGATGTGATTAAAGATGAAGCATCTATAAAGGGTGTAGGTAATTGGGCTTTTCTGGTTTTCCAGTTTTCTGGGTCATTTTATGTAGCAGATCTAACAGCTAGATGACATTTCCATTGCCTCCTATTTCGGGAAGAAGAATGAAAACCATCTGTTCCCCATTTTTTGCCACCCTGACTCACTATGGGGAAGGAAGTTTTGCTGCTCTGCTTACTGGTAACAGAAGTATGTGGTCTGTGGCCTCTGTACGACTAAGGTCTATTATCATAATCTTTCCTCTGAGCCCAGCTATATTCTGAAATTCTCAGGGCCCTTGATTATTTGCCTTAAACAATGATAATTAGAGCTTCACCGTGTTGCCCTTAATCCCATGTGTTGCTGCCTCATTAGTCCTTAAACATACACTGGAACCTGGGATCGTCCTGCTCAGGTGTTATTGCAGATCCATCCCATTAGGCTCCTCTTTTTAATTTTCTTTAATATGGCTAATCATTATTCCCTTTGAATTTGTTAGAATTAGATTGTAGGTCTGTATCAGTAGTCTTTGTATATGAAGGGCAATATTTTCCAGTATAAATGGGGGTAGCTTGGGAGGTAGGGAGAACGACACAACAGTCTGTCTTCCTGAGTGGTCATGTGTCTCCAGTGTGATCATCGATGAAGGTTATGGGGATGACAAACCCTTAAAAACTGATTTAACCTTTCAGAGTAGATTTTCTATAGATAGGTTCTTTTAGTCATTTTGTAAACATGTTCTTAAAATCTTTCCTAAATTTAAATGGATAAAAGTAATAATACTTACGAGATTGAACTACACAATTATCTTACACATCTGCACTGATTAAATATTTGGTAAGTAAAACTCACTTTAGTAAGTAAATGCTAACAAATTCCTATTGAGTTGCAGCAGAAATCAAAATGAGGTAGGGATGCAGAATCATTATTTCAACATTGTGTTTTCTTATCCTTAACTGCCTTATCTTTATAGATCAACTCTTTACCTTTCTCTGAAATAATAAGTAGAGGAGTAAAGCACCACAGATATACTCCAGAAGTTCTTACCCTTTTAGCTCTACGGGAAGAATTATTAATCAAGCCCTAGACTCTCCAGTGAGTCTTATGTATCTCTTATGCCCTTTCTCTTTCAGCCATGGTATCAGATGAGACGCTTTTATCCTGATGGTGTTAAGTGTATCAAGAACAGATATATTTCCTGGAGAACTGACTAAGAAAAGGGACTAGAACAAGAATGGAGTATGCATAAGGGCTCTATGAGTATGGAAGAAAAGGAAGGGATATTTAAAATCCCTATCCAAAAGGATTTAGTATCACAGAGCAAGAGGCAGGAGCTCATTGTCAGGTTTAGTTGGACTCAAACCCCAATTGTTTCAGTGTGCTTGATAGAAATTATGGGCCCGTGTGTGTGTGTGTGTGTACACTTCTGATTGTGGTTTTGTTTATTCTTTTGACAGCATCAGGAATCAAGAGATCCGTGCCGTCTGAGGTGAGTTTGATACTGATACATATTTCTGAAACTTTAATTCTGGAATAGAAGGATACCTGTTTATGACATCTTTATTTTCTCCCTACTTGAATCTTGGAAGCTAGATAGGATTTTTACATCTCTTTGGTAAACTAGAGATTAAACAGCTACTTTTGTTGTAGTTTATTATAGATAGTAATAATAGCTCTCATTGATTGAGCATTTTTTTTAATGTATCAAAGGTAGTGTACCGAAGAGTTAAATAATTTATCTAAGCGTCCTTTATTCTTATTTAATCTGGTAAACACTCCTGTGAGCTAAGTACCATTGCTATCCATGTTTTATAGATAAGTAGAGTGAGGATTAGAGGTTCTACAATTGGCCCAAGGTCACACAATTAATAAGTCTGGGATTAAAACCCCCATAGTTCGTCACTAAAGCCTACTCTTTGGTTTTGCTGTTACTGCTTCCTGGTTGCATAGCTTCAGTGAATTTGAAGAACTTCTTTTAACCATACAGATGCTGTTAAATTTCCTGAGTTTTTCTTTTCTGTGCAGAATATCTTCCATTTACTTAACTTTCTTCCTATTCAGTATTCCCCAAGCCTCTTATTTCTTCCCTCTCTCCTGGGTTTTGTGACTGGATTTCAGAGTGCAGACCCCCTTTGGCCTGAGATTTTAGGTTTTTCTCTTAGAACCTCTTCCAAGATCTTTGAGATGATATACTGAGGGTTTTCTGATAGTAAGGGCCTTAGAAAGAAGAGTAGACTTGAATATCAGGCCCTAAGATCATGACACCCTATTTACACTGGCTTTTTTGCCTCTGGCTTATTAACTTAATGAGTACTAACATCACGAAGAATACCTTTGCGTCTTTTGTGTTTCATCTTGATGTGGGAAATAGCCTTCTAAATTCTGCTGTACTGGTATTACTCCTTCCTTATTTTAGGGTCTATCCTGTGGGTGGAAAACAAAGCCATATCATGTTCCCAGGAGTCTCTTCAAGGCACCGAGGGCTCCTATCTCAGAGGAATTATCTTATTGCCTCAGCTTTTTAATTCCTAAGCTTGCAGTACTTGCATTTGCGAGTGGCTAGATCATTTTTACTGGTGAATGCACTTTGAGCAGGTAGTTTCATGTCAGGTTGAAAGTTACAGGGGTAGAGGTTTCTGAAAGAAAGCTGGTGAAAAAAGATGGAGGTCTGTGGAACTACGTTTAACCTGCCTTTTGTGAACTAAGGTTTGTTCTTTTTCCTGGAGCAGCTGTTTCATAGTTCTCTTGTCTCTACTTTTCCTTAATGTCACTCATTTTTTTATGTCCCCCCCCCCTTTTTTTTCTTGAGGATCAAAAGTGAAATATGTGTCCCTTGGAATTTTCTGTGTCCTTTTAGCCAGTTAATTCATTTGGAAACAATACTAAAACTGTGTGGGTCTTGTGAAGATTTTACAAAATATTTGTAACGTAGAATGGGTGGTTTGAGTGTCAGTTTGTTTTAATGTATCACAGTAGCTATATGGTGTTATTAAATGGGGATCATATGCTAATTTTGATTCTTCTTTTTCCAGGTTCCTTATGCCTCTGGCATGCCCATCAAGAAAATAGGCCACCGAGGTGTTGATTCCTCAGGAGAGACGACATATAAAAAGGTGTGTCTGGGTGGAACACTCATTTTAGTCCAGGAAGGGATAGTTCTGTCCCGTTGGTTTTATTCTCCACATTTTGTCTCATTTCTTGATATCCTAAGCCTTTGCACAAGAGCTATCATACAACTTGGACTTTAGAGTTTGCTTTCAGTTCTGAACCACTTTGGGAGGTGCTCAGGCTTCCCAAGGACAGTGTTCAACCTTTCCCTTGAGTGTTTATACCTTGTTTGATACAGTGTATGTAGATATCTTGGAGTTCCTGGAGTTCTGGCCCATGTAAATTTTTCTTGTGGGTGTTCTTTGTCTTTATTGCATTGTCAGGTACCTGACCAGCTCTGGGAATGGGCTTGAGGCCCTTGTCAATCCAGCAGTTACTTATTGAGCTCTACTTATGTGCTGAACATTAAGACAAAAAGATGAGTTTCTAGGCTAATTCAAAATCTAGTTATATATATATGTATGTGTATGTGTGTGTGTATATGTATAAAATTTGGGGGGCAGAGGGTAATCTCTAACAGGACACCTGGCTGGCTTAGTCAGTAGAGCATGCAGTTCTTGATCTCAAGGTCACGAATTTGAGCCCCACATTGGGCATGGAGCCTACTTAAAGTAAATTAATTTCTGACCCTAACATGGGGCTCAAACTCATGACCCTGAGATCCAAGAGTCACATGCTTTTTACTGACTGAGCCAGGCAGGTACCACTCTAGTTAACATTTTAGTGCCTAATGAAGACTAAGTAGAAATACAAGTAATTTAATACTTGGTAAGAGTCGGGGATAAGGGAAATCATTTAGAACAAAACTGTCCAGTAGAACTTTCTACGGTGATTGAAATGTGCTATAATCTGTGTCCTCCAGTAGTAGCCACTAGTCATACTTGAATGTGGCTGGTAAGACTGAAAAGGCAGATTTTCAGTTTTTATTTTAATGAACTTAAATGGCTGTCTCTGGCCAGTGGCAAGTGTTTGGATCTAGATGATTTGATATTTTCCCATGGGATTGTAAGAGTGAGGTTCTTGAATTCATTGCTTTTGACTATAGTGTGATCATTTTAAATCTAAACACTTCTTTCAGAAATAATTAGAGTCTTTCAGGCTTTCTCTTCAATTAGGAACTTTTTTTGCCAGCCTGTCATCCTTGGGACATGAGTTAGGCTCTGCCTTAAAGGACTGAAGCTTCTGTAGCCAGGTAGTCCATCGAAATATCAGTCCGTATTTTAGTTACAGTCTATATTTCGTGAATAAAATGTTTGGAGAGCCCCAGACATTCTGCACACAGGAATCTTTGAAGTGAGATTTAAAATTTTTCTCTTAGTACAACATATCTTTCAAATGTTGATGTGGCTTGTGGCTTCCAGCTATAAATTTGGAGAAGCAGGAACACCTTGCCTAGCTCAGGCTGACTCAGTCCTGCCTTTGCTACTGTGTATTTTCATATCCTTGCAACCTTTAGCAGGCTTAACTGCCATGTAAAGCAAGAGGATGGAGGAATTGGACTGCCACCGCTTAGTCTGAAGTACCAGAAGTGCTATTTGCTTTTGAGTGCTTCTTCTGGCTCTTCTCTCCTGAGTTTTTAATGTTCTGATCAGATTTAATACTAGAAACTTCCCTATTTTCTCTTCTGTTTCTCAGACAACCTCATCTGCCTTGAAAGGTGCCATCCAGTTAGGCATTACTCACACTGTGGGAAGCCTGAGTACCAAACCAGAGCGTGATGTCCTCATGCAAGACTTCTATGTTGTGGAGAGTATCTTCTTCCCCAGGTACAAAGGTTAATGTTCAGGGGAATGTCCTGGGAAGTGTGGCTTTTTCATATCAACCTCAGGCCAGTTTTTGGGGTTCAGGTCTAATTTAGGCATGTGCCCAATGTCCAGTCCTTAACTTGATCTTGGGGTGATAAAGGAATAGGAATAGAGATTTTAGAGAGCAGATGGTGTCCTTTGAATGCTTCCATAAGCCTCCGGCCTGTGGAGTGAGCCCTAAAAAGCAATTCAGTGCACTGGGTAGGGGCAGTCTGACTCCCTGTGCCATGTCTTAATCCCCATGTTGTGGCTTTGTCCCACTAAGTAATGACTCATCTAATCCCTCTCTTTCTCTCAAAGGGGGTATATTGGCCTGCTTCTGGGTTACTTTGAGTGTCTGCCCAGGGTGGACTTCCCGGGTGACAGGGACTGGTAAATTACAGCTTTTTCTTTTTTAACCCTACAGTGAAGGGAGCAACTTGACCCCTGCTCATCACTACAATGACTTTCGGTTCAAGACCTATGCACCTGTTGCCTTCCGTTACTTTCGGGAGTTATTTGGTATCCGGCCTGATGATTACTTGGTAAGCCCTCATTCCCAGGACTCTATGACTCCAGTATCAGAGGCCTCCTCCTAAAAGAAGACCCTTTCTCCAGTCTTGCTCTAATATACCTTTAGAACAGAATTGCATCTGTACTTAATTTCTGGTCGGACAGGCCCTGGTATTTCTGAACTTACTATCTTCTTCCTGGGCCCCAGTACTCTCTTTGCAGTGAGCCGCTGATTGAACTCTGCAACTCTGGGGCTAGTGGTTCCCTCTTCTATGTGTCCAGCGATGATGAATTCATTATTAAAACGGTTCAGCATAAAGAAGCGGAGTTTCTGCAGAAGCTGCTTCCAGGATACTACATGGTGAGGGAAGAGGAGCACTGGCCACCTCTGCTGCCCATTCCACTCCTAGACAAGGCTGGCGGGCTCTCTTGGGACACCTGCGTGGCTCAGTCAGTTAAGCATCTGCCTTATGCTCGGGTCATGGTCCAAAGGTCCTGGGATCAAGCCCTGTGTAAGGTTTTCTGCTCAGCGAGGAGCCTGCTTCTCCCTCTCCCTGCCCCCTGCTTGTGCTCTCTCTCAAATAAGTAAATAAAATCTTTAAAAAAGGAAAAAAGGCTTGGAGACTCTCTTAATAAGGGCAACACAAAGTCAGCATTTCTGTCTTAAAAGATGTAGTTTGTTTTGGGGCTTTTTGCCCCATCTCTTTTGCCTCTCTGGGGCTAAAGGGTTTTTTATGTCTTTTTTTTTTTTTTTAAAGATTTTATTTATTTATTTATTTATTTATTTATTTATTTATTTTTAAAAGATTTTATTTATTTGAGGGAGATAACGAGAGAGAAAGGGCACACAAGTAGGAGCAGTGGCAGAAGGAGAGGGAGAAACACACTCCCTGAAGAGCACCACGTGTAGGGCTCCATCCTAGGACCCTGGGATCATGACCTGAGCTGAAGGCAGGCACTTAAATGACTGAGCCACTCGGGGACCCCATCTGTCTTATTTTAAGTGTTATTTGACTTAGACCATCCTACCCAGAGTTGAAATTCAGTGATAATTTTGTTTTCTGTTCTTAATCCACCTGCTACACTAGGGAATGAAGTTACTTCTACTCCATCTTAACTCTGAGTGACTGCTCTCAGAGCTTTTGGAGAAGTTAGTTTTGCTTTGCATCACAGCCACAAGAATATACTATACCAAGGGCTTAGAGTTAAGACTTTTTCAACATGATCTTTTCTTAAGCCTCTCTAAAAGAATACCCATCATATATTAAGTATCCTGACTGATTACTGTATTGGACAGTCTGTGGCTCCATTAGTTAAGCATCTGCCTTCGACTTAAGTCATAATCTTTTCATCCTTGGTGGCAATCCAATCACTGAGGTAGATGAATTGGGAAATTGTAAACAAATTTGATGTGGGCTTATGGACAGATAGATTGTACCTGAATCCCATATAGCAGACAAAGGAAAGGGAGTGGCAACTTTTACCCTTGAGTTTCACTGAAAATCGTCTGACTTGTTCTCCTGCTTCTTTTTACTTTTGTGCTCTCAGAACCTCAACCAGAATCCTCGCACTTTGCTGCCTAAATTCTATGGACTGTACTGTGTGCAGGCAGGTGGTAAGAACATTCGAATTGTGGTGATGAACAATCTCTTACCACGGTCGGTCAAGATGCACATGAAATATGACCTCAAGGGCTCAACCTACAAACGGCGGGCTTCCCAAAAAGAGCGAGAGAAGCCTCTCCCCACCTTTAAAGACCTGGACTTCTTACAAGATATTCCAGATGGTCTTTTTTTGGATGCTGACATGTACAGTGCTCTATGTAAGACCCTACAGCGTGACTGTTTGGTGAGTTTATTATATTTCCTTCCCTGTCAAATACCAGAAATCTCAGCCACTAAAACAGCTTATTGTTCTTAAGGTTCAAATCAGTGTAAGATGGGACTCAGTTCCTTAGCTCCATATGTCCCAGACTTCATTTAAAATAACTTTTGCATTAAGTTATTGCTGAGCCTTTACATTTTTGTGTTCTGTTATCCTTCCCCACCTGGCTTCATTTTCTTTACCTCTCCTAGGCCTCATAATCCTACAGTCTCCTTATTTTCATACCAGTACCATCATTCCTCAGATCTTGGTCCTGCCTGCCAGATTCAGATTTATGTCTTAGAACCTGAGTGCTGCTGAAGGAAATCACACACCTGTGTCTATTCCACCAGCATCTCTACAGGTTGATGCTATCTGGCCTATTGTTCACCACTCCACCTCCTGTTCCTCTCAGCACAGATGTCACATGATTGCAGCCTACAAACCATTTTCTGACTGCTATCCCCCAGCCTTGTTTCTAAGCAGACTACCCCTCTATTGTATTACATACTATCCATTTGTCCTGCCCCCATCTCCAGTTTATAAACATGTCGACGCTTACCTTACCCATCTTTAATCTCCTTTCTGCCCAATGTGATGGCTTCTTACAGGTCACTTTTTCAGAACTGTTCCTTTAGGGTTCTGTTTCACATCTTGCTTCCTTTCCCTTCCCTGGCTTCAGCCTCTATCAGCTGTTTTCTTTCTGGATGTAAGCCAACTTTTATCTCTTCCATCTTAAGGTTAGGAGGATTTTTTTCTTTCTTCTACTTCTTTTTTTTTTTTTAAAGATTTTTATTTATTTGTCAGAGAGATCACAAGTAGGCAGAGAGGCAGGTGGAGGGGGGAAGCAGGTTCCCTGCTGAGCAGAGAGCCTGATGTGGGGCTCAATCCCAGGATCATGACCTGAGCTGAATGCAGAGGCTTAACCCACTGAGCCACCAGGTGCCCTGAGAACAGAAACTCTTGAGTATCTTTGTATCCCTGTGAACAGGCACAATGCCTGCATGTGGTAGGGCTTCAGGAAATACTGACCTGAATCAAAGCTGGTCATATAAAGTCCTGCAACAGATTCACTCCATCATGAAATGTACTTTGACCAGACTGTCCTTGTGGATTTTTTTTTTTTTAAGATTTTATTTATTTATTTGACAGAGATCACAAGTAGGCAGGAAGGCAGGCAGAGAGAGAAGGGGAAGCAGGCTCCCCGCTGAGCAGAGAGCCCGATGCGGGGCTCGATCCCAGGACCCTGGGATCATGACCTGAGCCGAAGGTAGAGGCTTCTAACCCACTGAGCTACCCAGGTGTCCTTACTTGTGGATTCTTAACAGCACAAATATGTATTCCACATTCTCTTGAATACAGGGCTCTTTTCACAAAGAGATACAAGGAAGGAACAAGCAAAGAGGGTGTTGTGGGCTAGGCAGTGGCCTAATATATATTTACTCAAATAGAAGAAAGCTGAGGGGATAGAAATAATGAGTGACTAGAGGAGGTTAATCTGTTCTTCCCCAGGGAGTAGGAGGAGCAAAGGATAAGCCTATAGTTAACCCTGAAAGTCAAGAATAATTGAATCTTGGGGCACCTGGCTGGCTCAGTTGGGGGAATGCGCACCTCTTGATCTTGTGGTTTTGAGTTTGAGCCCCATGTTGGGTGTGGAAATTACTTGAAAAAAAAATCTTTAGGGGCCCTTGGGTGGCACAGTCAGTTGAGCATCCAGCTCTTGGTTTTGGCTCTGCCCCTCTCCCTCCCCCTCCCTGTGTGCCTCTCTCTCACTCTGTCTCTCTGTATCTCTGAAATCTTGAAAAAAAATAAAATCTTAAAAAGAAAAAAAATGAGGGCACCTGGGTGGCTCAGTTGGTTAAGCGACTGCCTTTGGTTCAGGCCATGAACCCGGAGTCCCAAGATCTAGTCCCACATCTCACTCCTTGCTCAGTGGGGAGTCTGCTCCTCCCTCTGACCCCTCCCTGTCTCATGCTCTCTCTTCCTCTCCCTCTCTTTCTCTCTTTCTCAAATAAATAAAATCTTTCTAAAAAGTTAAAAAAAAAAAAAAAAAAAAAAGATGGGGCTCCTGGGTGGCTCAGTGGGTTAAGCCTCTGCATTCAGCTCAGGTCATGATCCTGGGATTGAGCCCCACATCAGGCTCTCTGCTCAGCAGGGAACCTCTGCCTTCGGCTCGGGTCATGATACCAGGGTTCTGGGATCGAGCCCCACATCGGGCTCTCTGCTCAGCGGGGACCTGCTTCCTCCTCTTTCTCTGCCTGCCTCTCTGTCTACTGTGATCTCTGTCAAATAAATAAATAAAATATTTGGGGGGAAAAAAAGATTAAAAAATAAATAAATAAAAGAAAAATTGAATCAGGAAAGCTGTGAGATCCTAAAAAAAAAATCCTCATACTTCTCAAGACTCAGAATGTGTTTTTTTTCCCCTTCCTTTAGGTGCTGCAGAGCTTTAAGATAATGGACTATAGCCTCTTGATGTCAATCCATAACATAGATCATGCACAAAGAGAGCCCTTAGGCAGTGAAGTGCAATCCTCAGCTGACACTCGCAGACCAGCCCCCCAAAAGGCTCTCTATTCCACGGCTATGGAATCTATCCAGGGCGAGGCTCGGCGAGGTGGCACCATGGAGACTGATGACCAGTGAGTGGGCTCAGGGGCAACAGGGTGGAGAACATAGAGTCATGGTATTTTTTTCTTGAAGAAAGGATGCGGCTCCTGGAATAAGAATAACCCCGACTCAGCATTTAAGCTAATAGTATTAACACTTACAAAACTGTACAACTTAAGAATGTAAAAGGAAAAGAAGAGGTCTTAAGTTGGGGATCTGTAGTACATCTGGGAAGGAGAGCTATTTAAAGTTAAAACACCTTTCAAGAAGAATATACTCAGAGCCTTAGACACACGTCAGCCTATTCTATTAGAACTTCACCAGAAGTAATGTACTATAGGCCGCTTTATGGAAGGCGCCTTTCTCACCATGATGGATCTGTCTATCAAGGAAGTATATTTACTGAAGCATCAGAAATGTCTTGTAAGTGGTTTTATTTTGTTTTGTTTTGTTTTAATATTTCATTTATTTATTTGTCAGGGAGAGGGAGAGAGAGAGAGAGAGAGAGCACACAAGCAGGCAGAGAAGAGAGGCTGGCAGAGGCAGAGAGAGGCAGAGAGAGAAGCAGGTTCCCTGCCAAGCAAGGAGCTCTATCCCAGGACTCTGGGATCATGACCTGAATGGAAGGCAGTGACTTAACCCACTGAGCCACCCAGGCATCCCAGTGGTTTTATTTTTAACGTATCCTTTACTGAACCTCAAGAAGAGTGTCCTAGTGGTGTGAGTTAAAATATCAAAGTACTGAGGAAGTGCAGAGTTACCTGAGCGTTTTCAGTGTTGCTGAGTAGGGGTGACTTTAGATTCTCTTTGGTAGAATTGGGGTCGGAGAGCAGACGAGTGAGACTTAGAGAGAAAGAGGTTATAATTCATACTCCAGAGTGGCTCTTGGGGTTGGAGGAAGGTTTTCACTCTTCCCCAGCTTATGAAAGATGGGGCAGTTATGTTTAGGTCTCAGTTCCCTATCCTGATCTGACTCGAGGTGAGGAGAAGCCATCATGTGCCAGGCCAGGGGTTTTCTTACTGTTTTCTTCTTGTCTTCTGGAACAGTATGGGTGGCATCCCTGCCCGCAACAGTAAAGGGGAAAGGCTGCTGCTTTATATTGGGATCATTGACATTCTCCAGTCTTACAGGTGAGGAGCATATGGATCCCAAATGAGGGGACAGAGTGTTTGCAGATAACCATTCACATTTCTCCTTTAGCTGGGTTTGTCACTAAATTCTTCCTGAAACAGGAACACAGCGGGTTGGATTCTAGTGGCTTACCTCCTTGGGTTTCAGATGGTAGTTTATTTCCTTGATTTTGCCTGTCTCCCTGGCTTCGTTACCCTGCCACCTTCCAAAACATAACATATACCTCTGTGGAGAACTGAGTCAGTCCTCAGAAGCACCGGGGTAGAACACACCATCTGTCTGGCTCTTTGTGAAAAACTTGTGAGATGAATCATACTTTACATTGGGGTACTGCTGGAAACATGTTCCTCTTTTCCTTGGAGGAAAAACCAGAGGATCACTGTGTCCTGTGCTATTAACCTATGGAACTGAGGCAGTGAAGTGACAAGGAGAATTTGGAAATGCTAGGTCCCAGTGTTACCCCTTTATTTTTTATTTTATTTTTTTTTTAAGATTTTATTTATTTATTTGACAGACAGAGATCACAAATAGGCAGAGAAGCAGGCAGAGAGAGAGAGGAGGAAGCAGGCTCCCCGCTGAGCAGAGAGCTCAATGCGGGACTCGATCCCAGGACCCTGAGATCATGACCTGAGCTGAAGGCAGAGGCTTTAACCCACTGAGCCACCCAGGCGCCCCCCAGTGTTACCCCTTTAAACAGGTTTTTTTGTTTTGTTTTTGTTTTGTTTTTTTTTTTAATTTATTTATTTGACAGACAGAGATCACAAGTAGGCAGAGAGGCAGGCAGAGAGAGAGAGGAGGGAGCAGGCTCCCCGCTGAGCAGAGAGCCCGATGCGGAGCTCGATCCAAGGACCCTGGGATCATGACCTGAGCCGAAGGCAGAGGCTTTAACCCACTGAGCCACCCAGGCGCCCCTTTAAACAGGTTTCAACTACTAGTGAAGACTGGACAGACCTTGGTTTACTGTTTCACAGTATTATCATCCGGTTTTAACTCATGTCTTCCAGGCATGCTCATCTGTCCCTTCACTGTTCCTTTTGTGACAAATGTTCTTATCCCTGACTTGCCAGGGACATACTAAGTTCCCTTTTTCAATAGGGGAGGTAATGAACTTCCCTAGAAACAGCTTTGATCGCTGTCCTGAACAAGTACTACTGTGTCTGTTCTTTGGAAAGCAAGTGTAATAGAGGGAGTGCTTTCTCAGCTTCTTTTAACTTCATAAAAGAGAAAACTGTCATTCATTAAAAACTTGGTGACTGTGCGATACACATTTTTCTTGGCAGGTTTGTTAAGAAGTTGGAGCACTCTTGGAAAGCCCTGGTACACGATGGGGTGAGTAACAGTTTGCTAGTGGCTCTCCTCCTGGCTCCTTCAGTTGTGATTGATGCCCTCGATTTCTTCTTTCTTACTTCATTTGTGGGTTCTGCCCTTCTGTTAGGGTTTCAGCCTAGAGGAAAATAGCCCTTGGACTAAATAGCGATCCTCTTGCTGGGCCTTCCCCCTCTTTAACTCTGCAGCCATCTCTTCTGCTCTGTAGGACACCGTATCAGTGCATCGCCCAGGCTTCTATGCTGAACGGTTCCAGCGCTTCATGTGCAACACAGTGTTCAAGAAGATACCCCGTAAGTGGCTTCTACCAGATGACCCCCCAATGACTCCCTTACTCCAGGAGATGGGTGGGCAAGACACCTCTGTCAGGGAACTGCCAAAGCCTCTTCTGCTCCACCCACATCCCATGAGAGCTGCTGCCCGTCTTTATGTCAGTCACTCTGTCTGTCCCAGTGGTTTCCGAGTTGCTGCTTTTCCCCTGGCTCTCCCTTCGTGTGTCATTGAGGTGAGGGGCATTTCTGGGAAAATTGGTGGGATTGGGGCGGGGTGGGGGGTAGGGAGTGGCATTGTGGGAGCAGGATCCATGCCATAGGCTGAGATAAAGCCAGACTTCTAGACAGAGATAGGCAAGCATATTACCAGTCTTCTGTTTTCTCTTCATATCCCCAGGGCCAAGGAATTCTCAGACTAGGATCAAAGGGTTGGAGAAGCATTTACTGATTGTACTTAGCAGTCATTCTTACTCTCTTCCCTCAACTTTCTTGGTTGGAAAGTGCCAGTATTCTTCTTTTCCAGCCTTCCAGTGCTGCTGCCATTCGCAGATTTCCAACTCCTTCTTCCTGTCTCCTCATTATAGGCCTCAGTTGTCCCTCAGTGTGGCAGAGAGGACTTAGGCATGCCAGACAGTATTAAAAAACATGGGAAAATTCCTTCAAAGTCTTTTCAAAGTGGCATATAAGCAAGTGTAAAGTACCATGGTGCTGTGTGCGTGAATGCTACAAGCACGCAGAGTGAAAGGGTCATCTTCATCAGCTTGAGCTGGAGGATATTGTTAAAGAACAAGGGAGTGACAGAATGGAAGACACCTCATCGGGTGGAAGCAAGCCATGGAGGTTGTGTGTAGTGGGGGCAGATATGTATGTGTCTGCTTTCCTCTAGGTTCTCTGCTTTCCAGAGTGAGGTGAACTGAGATGCACACCCTTTCTAGTTCATAGAGCCTGTCTTTGTTGACATTAGTCCTTCTTCCCGCTTTGCAGAGCACCTTTGGGTCTGTGTTGGGGATGCTGGCAATTTGTATGTGTCTCGGTGATGGTTTCTCGGGTGGGTGCTAAGTAGGCTTTCTCTTTGCCTTTTGAAGTGAAACCCTCTCCTTCCAAAAAGTTTCGGTCTGGCTCATCTTTCTCTCGGCGAGCAGGCCCCAGCGGCAACTCCTGCATTACTTACCAGACATCGGTCTCTGGGGAGCACAAGGCACAAGTGACAACCAAGGCGGAAGTGGAGCCAGGTCAGCGCCAGGGCTGGGGTTCCCATGTGATTGGGGACTCCCTCCCTCCCTCTGAGCCCTAGATTATCTGCCTAGAACCTCTACTCCCCATTCATATCCAGGAAAAGCCAAGTTACACTTTTTTCCCTCTGTATTTCCCCCACCCCGTTTTGTCTTCTTTTTTATTTATTGATTTTCTTCCCTTTTCTTTTTTCCAGGCGTCCACTTCGGTCGTCCTGATGTTTTACCTCAGACTCCACCTTTGGAGAAAATCAGTGAGGTCTCGACTCTTCCTGACCCCTATTTCTCACCTGTAGTTGGAGAGACTTTGCAAATGCAAACTACAAGGTTGGTTCCTTGACCCCTTTCTTCATGTTCTCCTTTCATCCTCTCTCTTCAGGTCTTTGGGAACCTCCATAATTTTTGTTTTTTCGAGAGATCATTATCTTTTGCTCTTCACTAGATTTTTCTGGGTTTACTTTCCTTTAGTTCATCTTTACTGACTTGAAGGAGTGTGTCAACATCTCTGCATCTTTAAGGGGTATGCAAACTATTCTGATAGAATGTGCCCCAACTAACCCTTTATCTACTGGTGAGTTAGGTGAGAATTCTCAGCTTACTTTGTAAGCCTGGAAAAAGATTCCTGGGCAGGGAAGAAAATGAACAGTGAGTCTTGTAAAAGGATGCATCCTAAAGGTTGTGGTTTAATTTTGTTAGATGGTGTGTTGATTATCTAGTGCATCATAATAAATTAACCCAAAACTTAGTGGATTAAAATAACAAACACATATCATAGCTTCTGTGGGTTGAGAATGTGGATACAGCTTAGCTGGGTCCTCTGGCTCAAGGTCTTCCATGAGGTGTTGGCCAGGAGCTCCCATCTCGTCTGAAGGCTCAACTGAGAGGCTTCACTTCTAAGCTCCTTTATATGCTTGTTGGCAGGGTTCAGTTCCTTGTGGGTTGCTGGACAGAGGGCCTTAGTTCCTTGCTGGCAGTTGGCTGGGGGCCTCCCATGGTTTTTTGCAACATGAGCCTCTCCTTAGGACAACTCAGAACATTGCAACTGGCCTCCCTCAGAGCGAGCAAGTAAAAGTGCATGCACCTATCCAGAAGCCATAATCTTTTTGTGACCTGATCTCAAAATTGACCACCTATCACCTGCACTGCATTCTAGTCACTAATTCTAGCCCACACTCACAAGGAAGGGATTATACAAAGCTATGAATACCAGGAAGCAGAACTCATAGGGAGCCCTCTAAAAAGTGACCTTTCGCAGTCCATCTTCTGGCCCCCAATGCTTCCTGTCCTTCCTGTGCGAAATGCATTCATTTGCTCCAGAAGTCTGATCCCATTACAGCAACAGCTCAAATTCCAGAATTTTGTCATCTGAATTAGGTCTAGGTTTGGAGGAGCTCCCCAGGTACTGTTCCTTGAGTATAGTTGCTCTCAGTCTTTGGACCTGTGAAACTAGAGACAGCTGTTTTCTCCCTATACACCCAGCAGACAGTGGTGAGGCAGTAAGTAGATAACACTGAACACATTCCTGTACAAAGAGAAGAGTGAGGGAGGCACAGAGGAGTCACTGGTGCATAGCTAGTCCAAAATCCAGCAATTGTTGAGTTTCTTTGATCAGGTGAAATACAGGGAAAAGGCTTGGGAGTAATTCTCCCATTACTCTTTACTCCACTCTTTGACCTCTTGGTTTTGCTTTCTGGGTCTTCCTTTTTCATGAAAGCCAGAATGTTGTTTGCAGCTAGTAGTTTTCTCAGCCTGCTTCCTATTTTGGCGTCCAGCAGTTTCTTAATTTTATACTGTGTATGCCCCTTTCAGTCCAAGCTGTGAATGTTTCTGCTGTTATAATGCCCTCAAAGATTTTGTGGTCCTCCTGTGAGTCTCAATAAGATTCAGTCCCCTAGACAAAAGCCACACCCACAGATACCCTCTTCATAAGCCCCGTGCTGCTTAGAGATCCTGTTAAGTTGAGAGGTGCTGCTTAGAGATCCTGTTAAGTTGAGAGGATCTGGGAGACTTTAATCTTTTTGAATGGCCTTATGTATGATTGAGTAGTACTCTAAGGAACCAACTTTGATTTTTCTGAAGTCTTAGAAAATGTTTTACAGTCATACCCTTGGCTTTGTCTCTAGACCCCATTTTCCTGGTAGTGCACAGGTTTTGTGCTTCCTTGCAAGCTATTTCTTAATTTTAGCATTGTTTGCTATCTGGAGGGGCTCAGAATTTTCAAAACCATCAGGTCCTGAAAGTCCTTTTATTTAATAGTCCTTCCCTTAATTTTTTTCTTCTCGTTTCCCTGTAAG
The DNA here is from genome assembly GCF_964662115.1 of Mustela nivalis. Taxonomy (NCBI): domain Eukaryota; kingdom Metazoa; phylum Chordata; class Mammalia; order Carnivora; family Mustelidae; genus Mustela; species Mustela nivalis. Next base: position 109,900,872 of record NC_139029.1, on the reverse strand, counting down.
CATTAAGAGGGAACCAGGTGGGGCGGGTGGTGGCGGGGGAGAAAGAGCCAGGTGACAACTTTAGTACTTTGTTTAGGATTCTCCTTAGGTAGATCACCCAATCCGTTAGACACATATTCTGCTTTTCACATAACTGCATATGACATTGTTGCAAAACTTTGTTCCACTGCATTACAGGGATGCCCTTTCCTTCAGTATCCCATAAGATTTTTCTCACTTTCTGTTGAGCCCACACTGGCAACTCACTCATCAAGCCTAAGATTCTGCAGTATGTTCATGGCACTTCTAGACTTTCACTAAAACTTTCCTTAAAGCCCATTTCCCTCTTCCAAAGCCTCTTCCACTTTTTAGTTCAGTAGCACTTTACTTCCACGTTCAAAAATGTATATTATTTATTACTGTGTAACAAATTACTCTCAATTTGGCAGCTAAAAACTACAACATATATTATTTCAGATTTTATGTGGCTTGACTGGTTCAGGGTCTCTCAGGAGGTTACAGTGAAGCTGTGAGTCAGGGCAGTAGTCTCATCTGGAGGCTTGCCTTGGGGGAGGATCAACTTCTAAGCTCATTTACGTGGTTGTTAGCAAGATTCAGTTCCTTGTAGGCTGTTGGCCTGTGGTCCTCCCTCAGTTCCTTGTCACATGTTCTCTTCATGTGGCAGCTAGCTTCCCTCAAAGCGAACAGTTAGTAAGAGAACTCGAGCCCAAGAGGAAGCTAGGTAGGGTCTTTTTGTAACCTAATCTCAGAATTGATGTTCCATCACCTAGCCTACATTTTGTCCTCTGGAAGAGAGTCACTAAATCTAGTCCCCATTCAAGAGGAGAGAATTACACAATGGCACAAATATCAGGCAGCAGTAATCACTGAGTGCCTACTACATCTAGGAATTGAAGAAAGAAGGGGAGAGTATTAGGAAATATTTTTGTAGTACTCAGGAAGCTAAATAGTTAATTAAAACAACATGCTTCTAAGTCTGGTAGTTTCTAAGCCTCTTTCTGAATCCTGAGTTGATCCTGAAGTGAAATATGGAGAAGCATTATAAGATTTGACTTGAGAGGATTGTCCTTTCTCTCTCTCTTTTTTTTTAATATTTTATTTATTTATTTGACAGATAGAGATCGCAAGTGGGCAGAGAGAAAGGAGGAAGCAGGCTCCCCATGGAGCAGAGAGCCCGATGTGGGGCTTGATCCCAGGACCCTGGGATCATGACCCGAGCTGAAGGCAGAGGCTTTAACCCACTGAGCCACCCAGGCGCCCTTTCTCTCTCTTTTTAAAAAAAAAATTATTAATAACATAGAATGTATTATTTGTTTCAGGGGTACAAGTCTGTGATTCATCAGTCTTTCACAATTCACAGCACTCATCAGAGCACATACCCTCCCCATTGTCCATCACCCAGCTGCCCCATCCCCCCCACCCCTTCCCTGTCCTTTCTCTTTCTTATCTAATAATTCTTCTCCTCTCTGCCTCCATTTTTTTTTTTCTTCTGCTAGTTCAGCCCTCTTGGAAAAGCCTGAAGTTGCAGAGTCAGAGTTCACCCATGTGAGTGTCTGGGATGTGGGGGAGGTGAATGCTTGCTTTGAAGGGTATAAAGAGGATTACTGATGAAGTGGAACAGGGAGTTAATTTGCAAGGTGCCCCTTCAATTTTGCCTTTTTAAAATTTGTAGGGACCTTGTACTTGGAAGCAAAGGATGAAATAGAAAACTTAATTTTGCCAGTCAAGCTGGAATGAACTTGAATTCCCTTCCTGCCTCCGCATTTCATACTCCATATCCTTAACCTTATACCCTTACCCTTTCCAGTGAGCAGAAAAATTCAGAAGACCTAGAACAAGATTCTGCCAGCTTGGTGATCCCAAGAAGCCAGCCCTTGCCCCAGCAATGCTGAATTTTCTTCTTCGTGGTCATCACAAAAGGAATATAATGGAGGCTGGGGGAGCTCTCTGCCTCCTTCCTGAAGAAGAACCTCTTCTCCTTCCCCTTCCTTATGAATGGGCACCAGTGCCTCGGACAGTTGAGGACAGCAACATCTTCTCCACTTCTGAATTAGATGGCACAAGTTTTCAAGGGGCCAGCCTTGGCTTCCACAACTGCATTGTTTTCAAACCCCCATTCTTCCTGCTGGAAGTGGGGTTGCTGGATTTGGTGGTTTTCTTCCTCTTCATCTACCGTTCACCAGGAGCTGGACTCTTAAATTTCCTCAGGCAGACTGGCTGGCACATTATCTCCACCTTCTCTCTTTCTCTGGAAGAAGATCCTTGTAATCTCTGTTAAGGTTTTGGGGATAAGGGTGTTAAGCCAAATCCCACCTTAATTTTTTTTTTTTTCCTTAAAAAAAGGAAAAGAAAAACTAGCACACAGCACACAATTTGAAGCCAGTTAGTTTCAGATCAAAACTGCAGAAGTGTCAGGAGAGATGCCTATTTTGGGGGCTCCCTCAGAACCCCCTGATGTTTGAGAAATGGAAGTATGGAACTGCTTTGCCAGGAGCAGCTCCTCTTTAACTCCTCCTCTCTTGATGAATTTCTTAAGGCTGAAGGAATGGAGAGAGTGGGAACATGGGGTAATCTTTATCCCTTTTGTTGAAACAGCGGGGCAGTCATGGGACCAGAAGATCAGAACCCTTGCTAGGCAGGACCCTGCTCACTGCCAGGCCATCACAGTTATTAGTGTTTTGCAATTTGAAATGTATTCTGCTTGTTTTTCTAAATATGAAGACTTAAATGAATTTGGATCCTTCTCAAAAGGAGGTTTCTTCCTTGCTCTTCCTACCTTTTCCGACAGTGTTCTGCTTTTCAAGGAGCTGAGGTGGGGAGGAGACACCTCTGTCCCTTTAACAGGCAGTCTGTATCTGTGAGGCTAGAGAATATTCACTTAGACTGATGGGGAGCCAGCAGATTCTTGCCTAGGTGAGGTCATAGCTGTGCCACATGCCCTGCCCCTTCTCATGCAGAGAACTCGGAAATGAGAGCTGTGTAATCTGTTCCCCCTCTCCAATAGTTGTGATTCCCCACCTGATCCTCCTCCTCGTGGCTGGGGACTAGGGGGGTCTGGCATTTCAGGCAGATTGTTGAATACTGTCCCATCTCCATCCTGCCCGACCTCGATAGTAAGTTAGCCCATCCCCCAAATAACTGTCTATATTAGACACCCCCAGCCAGTTTCTGGCTGCCTGTCTTTGCTGCCATGTTCTTTTTTACAAGAAGGAAAGAAACAATTCTTGCTATTTTTTTTTCATAATTTACTATTTATGATGTATTTAAGTGTTTTATTCAGGACAGAGTTCTGTAGGGAGTGGGAGGGAATATTTGAGGGGGCTGGGTCTTAGGGAAGGGAATGGGGAATCAACATTTTTATGAAGTGTCACTATTTGCCTCCACTTTGTATTGTTCAGATACGGCAAATGCAATATAAAAGTGATAAATACCTGGTTTTAATGTATTAAACTTTCATCAGTTATTTAGAGACCTCTTGTTTCTTCCTGATTTCTTTTTCATACACCATCTGGTCCAACCTCACGTCCCAGCTCGGGCTCAGTGTTATTTGTGTTCTTTCCCTGAGCAAATGCAGCCTCCTCGCCAGTTGCCTTCAGTCTGGTGCAGGCCTGTGCTAGCTTCATTCCCTACCTTCCAGCCACCTCTCCACTTGATCAACTTCACCTTGAAAAGCTGTGAATATGAAGGGAATTACTGTTGGTCTGTTGCCTGAGTTGCAACCTACTTTAACTGATGGATCTGTGAATCCAAAGGAGGAAAAGAGGAGGCACAAAAGCTTGAGATCATTTGGCCTTTTGATTCCCTCTCTTTTCCTCTCCTGACCTGGTGCTAAGGTGTCACTTAGGAGACCACAGGAACTGCTTCCTTCAGTTGTTTTCCTCTTCTGTGAGGTTGAACTTCGTTATTAGTTAGGCTTTTTTACTTGGATGGGAATCTAGACCAAAGAGCGGGTGCCTGTTCTAAGGCATGTGGGCGGGGAAGTTTGGAGGGAAGCAAGTTAACTAACGAGTGTTCTTTCCACAGCACTATCCCTTATTTTGTTAAGATCATTCTGCGAATATTTCTGCAGCAGGTAATGAGCAATTCACTGGGTCAAAAGAAGTATTTGACCTTCAAGAGTTGACAGGAGCACCACACATATTTGTGTGTACACAAAAACGTTTTAGATGGATTACAGTTTAGGATTTCAATTCTCTGAGAGAATGGTACAGAATATATTAGGTGGAAGAAAATTAGAGGTTAGTGTGGACTAGAAGTGTTGGGGAAGGTTGCACATGAACGTATGAGAAGGGTTCTATTTTTATTTATTTATTTTTTTAAAGATCTTATCTATTCATTTCACAGACAGAGATCACAAGTAGGCAGAGAGGCAGGCAGAGAGAGAGAGGAGGAAGCAGGCTCCCCGCCGAGCAGAGAGCCCGATGCAGGACTCTATCCCAGGACCCTGAGATCATGTGAGCTGAAGGCAGAGGCCCAACCCACTGAGCCACCCAGGGACCCAGAAGGGTTCTATTTTTAGAACAAGGGAGAACCCACACAGGAAGCAATGGTGGAGGAGATCTGAGTAAGAATCTTGGAGGTGGAGGTGGAAGCCTCACTGATAGCTAGACTGAGGAATTGTGTTTTTTTTTTTTTTAAAGATTTTATTTTCTTATTTGACAAAGATCACAAGTAGCCAGAGAGACAGAGAGGCGGGGGAAGCAGGCTCCCCGCTGAGCAGAGAGCCTGATGTGGGGCTCGATCCTAGGACTCTGGGATCATGACCAGAGCCAAAGGCAGAGGCTTAACCGACTGAGCCACCAGGCGCCCCTGAGGGATAGTTTTTTAAGATTTTTTTTTTTTTTAAAGATTTATTTATTTATTTATTTATTTGACAGAGAGAGAGAGAGAGAGATCACAAGTAGGCAGAGAGGCAGGCAGAGAGAGAGAGGAAGGGAAGCAGGCTCCCTGCTGAGCAGAGAGCCCGATGCGGGACTCGATCCCAGGACGCTGAGATCATGACCTGAGCCGAAGGCAGCGGCTTAAGCCACTGAGCCACCCAGGCGCCCTTGTTTTTTAAGATTTTATTTATTTGAGCCTGAGCAGGATGGGAGTATGCAGAAGGAGAGGGAGAAGACTCCCCACTGAGTAGGGAGCCTGACCTCGGATTTGGTCCCAGGACCCTGGCATCATGACCTGAGCCAAAGGAGGACGTTTAACTGACTGAACCACCCAGGGGCCCCTAGGCTGAGGAATATTTTATTTTATTTTATTTGACAGATTGAGAGAGCGAGAGAAGGAATACAAGCAGGGTTAGTGGGAGAGAAGGAGCCCGATGGAGGGCTTGATCCCAGGCCCTTGGGATCATGACCTGAACCAAAGGCAGACGCTTAATGACAGCCACCCAGGCATCCCAGGAATTTTTTTATTTCAAACTGTAGGAAATGAACTGTAGAATATTTTTTTGCCTCTAAGTAGAACATGATCAAAATAATTCAGACTAATCTGTTGACAGAGTTCTGTAAAAATGGATTGAACAAGCAGATCAGACTCATAATTTAGGTGTGAAGTGGTGTGGGAGGCTGGAGGTGATGATAAAACTATGATAGAACAAGTAATTGGAGTGAAGGAGGAACTGGGGATTGTCAAAGTTTTGAATTTGAGTTTAAGCCACTCCTTTAGACTGGATAAGGAGAAAACTCTTTCCCTAACAGGAATTGGATCCAAACATGTTTTAGGCATACGTGGTCTTTCTGACACTGTTACCTGGTCACTCGCTCTTCAACTTACCCATGCAACTGCTGAGTGCATGCAGTAAATACACTCTTACAGTCAGAGGGTCCCTCTAGTGGTGAGCCCCAATCGCTAGCTACTTCTAGAGAGGAACCCTGCAATCCCAATGCAGGGAAGGCCTGCTAGGGGAAGAGGAAACCAAATGAGACCATAGGATAATAAAGCTGGAGGGTCACCTGGGTGACCCTTAGGCATCTGACTTCAGCTCAGGTCACCATCTAGGGATCTTGGGATTGAGCCCAGTGTGGGACTCCCCACTCAGAGAGCGTCTGTTTCTTCCTCTGCCTCTGGCCTAACCCCATGCTTGTGTTCGCTCTGTCAAATAAATGATAAAATCTTAAATAAAATACATTCAAGATTAAACTGTATTCTTGGGGTTCCTGGGTGGCTCAGTCGTTAAGTGTCTGGACTTCATGTTCTTAAATACCTTCTTGCCTCGGGACATTTCCACTTGCTCTTTCTCCAGGTATTCTTTGGATCTCTGTTCAAATGAAAGGATTCCCTAATATCCTATTTATATTAAATTCAAACCACATCCAACCCAGTCTATTTTTCTCTGAAGTGATCACCCATTATTTGGGTGTGTGTGTGTGTGTGTGTGTGTGTGTGTGTGTGTATTTTTTTTAAAGATTTTATTTGTCAGCGCACAAGCAGGGGGACTGGCAAGCAGAGGGAGAAAGCAGGCTCCCTGCTGTGCAAGGACCTCAATGAGAGACTCCATCCCAGGACCCCGGGATGAGCCGAAGGCAGACACTTAACGACTGAGCCATCAAGGTGCCCCATAACTGAACCGCTTCTGACATAGTGCTAAGGGGACATCTCTGTTCAAAGAAGAGTTCTCCGTTCTCCAGGTTGAATTAATCTTATAGTATCTATTTTTCATTATCTCATTTTTAAAATATTTTGAAAGCTTTTATTTATTTATTTGACAGAGACACTGAGAGGGATCACAAGCAGGGGGAGTGGGAGAGGGAGAAGCAGGCTTCCCACTGGACAAGGAGCCCGAGGTAGGGCTCAATCCCAGGACCCTGGGATCATGACCTGAGCCAAAGGCAGTCGCTTAATGACTGAGCCACTTAGGCCCCCTAACTATCTAATTTTTTAAAAGATTGATTTATTTGAGAGGGAGAGAGTGTAGGAGGAGGGGCAGAAGAAGAGAATCTTCAAGCAGACTCCCCGCTGAGTGCAGAGTCTGTCATGAGGCTCAATCCCACAATCTATGAGATCATGACCTCAGCCAAAGCCAACAGTTGGATGCTTAACTGGCCAAGCCATCCAGTGCCCTCATTATCTCTCTTTTTTTTTTTTTTTTAACGATTTTATTTATTTGACAGATCACAAGTAGACAGAGAGGCAGGCTCCCTGCTGAGCAGAAAGCCCGACGCGGGGCTCGATCCCAGGACCCTGAGATCATGACCTGAGCCGAAGGCAGTGGCTTAACCCACTGAGCCACCCAGGCGCCCTCATTATCTCATTTTTTAACAGTCACTATATTTTGTATTATTTACAATATCTCCATAGACTTTTTTTTAAAGATTCTACTTAATTCACAGAGAGAGAGAGGGGGAACGTACAAGCGAGGAGAGCAACAGGCAGAGGAAGAAACAGGCTCCCTACTCAGCAGGGAGCAGGATGTAGGGCTTGATCCCAGAACCCTGGGATCGTGACCTGAGCTGAAGGCAGACGCTTAACCAACTGAGCCACCCAGGTGCCCCTCCATAGTGCTGCTGCACAGACCTTTTTTTTTTTTTTTTTAAGATTTTATTTATTTATTTGACAAACAGAGATCACAAATAGGCAGAGAAGCAGGCAGAGAGGGAAGTGGGGAAGGAGGCGCCTGTCGAGCAGAGATCCCCATGCAGGGCTCAATCCTAGGACCCTGAGATCATGACCCGAGACAGAGGCAGAGGCTCAACCCACTGAGCCACCCAGGTGCCCCCACAGACTTTTTTTATTTTTTATTTTTTAAGATTTTATTTAGGGACACCTGGGTGACTCAGTCATTAAGCATCTGCCTTCATTCAGCTCAGGTCATGATCCCAGGGTCCTAGGATCGAGCCCCATATGGGGCTCCCTGCTTGGCAGGAGGCCTGCTTCTCCCTCTTTCACTCCCCCTGCTGGTGGTCCCTCTCTCCCTGTGTCTCTCTCTCAAATAAATAAATAAAATCTTAAAAAAAAAAAAAAAAAAGTTTATTTAATGGGGCACCTGGGTGGATCAGTCATTAAGTGTCTGCCTTCAGCTCACTCCCTCTTCCACCTCCCCTGCTTGTGTTCTCTCTCTTGCTGTGTCTCTATAAAATAAATAACTAAAATCTTTGAAGATTTATTTTAAAGATAAAATCTTCACAAAGATTTTATTTATTTATTTGAAAGAGAAACGCCCCACTGAGCAGGAAGCCCCATGCAGGGGTCAATTCCAGGACCCTGAAATCACCACCTGAGCTGAAGGCAGACACTTAACTGAATGAGTCACTCAGGTGCCGCTCCATAGACTTTTTAAATGTGTACTAAATGTGCCTGGGATTGAGCCCTGCATGGGGCTCCTTGCTCAGCGGAGAATCTGCTTCTCTCTCAGCCCCTCACCCCACTCTCATGCTCTCTCACACTCTTAAATAAATAAAACCTTTTTAAAAAGATTTTATTAATTTATTTGATAGAGAACAGTGAGAGATGGAACACAAGCAGGAGGAAGGGGGGAGGGAGAAGCAGGCTTCCTGCCAAGCCCAATGCAGGGGCTCCAGCCCAGGATGCTTGCTGGGATCATGACTTCAGCTGAAGGCAGATGCCTAATGACTGAGCACCCAGGTGCCCCAAGTAAATAAAATCTTTTTTAAAAAGTATGCTAGGGACACTTGGGTAGCTCAGTCGGTTAAGCATTTGCCTTCGGCTCAGGTCATGATCCCAAGTTTCTGGGATCAGGACCCCCCCATCTGGCTTCCTGCTCAGTGGGGAGTGTGCTTCTTCCTCTCCCTGTGCTGTGCTGTTCCCCCTACTTGTTCTCTCTCTCTCTCAAATGAATAAATAATTTATTATTATTTTTTAAAATATATATATATTTTTTAAATTGTACTAACTAGGGGCGCCTGGGTGGCTCAGAGGGTAAGTAGTAAGGCTCAGCCTTCGGCTCATGTCATGATCCCAGGGTCCTGGGATGGAGACCCACATCGGGCTCTCCACTCAGCAGGGAGCCTGCTCCCCACTCTCTCTGCCTGCCTCTCTGCCTACTTGTGATCTCTCTCTCTGTGTCAAATCAATAAATAATATAAATAAAATATTTAGAAAAAAATCAATAACTAAACACAGGTCACAATCTATTAAATATCTGACTAAAGCTGAGAAGGTGACACTTCCCTGCACAGGGATCATGTGTCATGGTTTTCCATAACAGTGATGATATTCCAGAACATTCACTTCCTTGTTCCTTTGTGTCTTCGTTTACTTACACATTTAGAAGAATACTGACTTAGTTATCCCTGATGTTCAACTTGTCTTTGGAACTGCATTATCCCGATTAAACCAGAGCATTTTTTTGTTGTTGATGAATTTTATATTTTATGAAATATCCCTCTCCTGATCTGATCTCAGCTATTTGTGTTGATTTTTGTTTTGTACAATATTAATACACATGCTTTCTGTTATTACTATTGCCTGGAATATTTTTTCACTCTATTTTTACCTTTTTCAAAAAGATGGGTTTTTTTATTTGACAGAGAGAGAGAGATCACAAATAGGCAGAGAGGCAGGCAGAGAGAGGGAGAAGCAGGCTCCCCACTGAGCAAGGAGCCCGATGTGGGGCTTGATCCCCAGGACCCCAAGATCATGACCTGAGCTGAAGGCAAAAGCTTAACCCACTGAGCCACCCAGATGCCCCACATTATGCAGCTATTTTTAAAATGTATTTCTTGTCTTGTTTGCAAACTATTTTGGTTATGTTTGAACTTGTCACTAATTATTTTTCTTATTTGTTTCCCCTTTCCTGTCTATGGTTATTATTGATGGCTCCCCCCCCCAATGATAGATTTTATTCCTATTCAAGCTCTAATGGTTACCAATAACTTCTGAACATATCTATTAAAACCAACATCTAGAGGCATCTGGGGGTGGCTCAGTTGGTTAAGGTTCAGACTCTTGTTCTCCTCAGGTCATGATCTCGGGGTTGTGAGATGAAGGCCTGGGTTCGGCTTTGTGCTGGGGCACTGGGAGAGAGGCTGCTTAAAATTCTCTCTCTTGGGGCACCTGGGTGGCTCAGTCAGTTAAGCAACTTCCTCTGACTTAGGTCATGAATCCAGGGTTCTGGGATTGAGACCTGCATTGGGCTCTCTGCTCAGTGGCGAGTCCGCTTCTTCTCCCTCTCTGATCTCTCTCGCTTTCACTGTCTCAAATAAATAAAATCCTTAAAAAAAAAATTCTCTCTTTGTCTCCCTTGCCCCTTCACCCCCTCTCTAAAACAAAACAAAACAACACAGAAAAAAAAAAAAACATTAAAAAAAAAAACAACATCTAGGTAATATCCAACATCTAGGTAATATCGAACACTCCTCTCCCCCATCTCCAAGTATGGTGTGCTGTAGCCACGCCAGGTGTCTTCCTCCTTTCCCCCTTCTCTTCTCCAGGAGACCTGGGATTTCCAGGTTGGGGGGGCGGGTGTGTGTGTGTGTGTGTGTGGTTGGGGGGGCGGGGGCGGGTGTGTGTGTGTGTGTGTGTGTGTGTAGGGAAAGGTAACCCGAAGCATTTTTTTCTTCTCTTTTCTTTTCTTTTTTAAGATTTTATCTATTTATTTGAGAGAGAAAGCACCAGTGAGCGGAGGGAGAAGCGGACTCCTTGGCTGAGCAGGAAGCACAAATCCGGAACTCAATCCCAGATTCTTTACCAACTGAGCCACCCAGGCGCCCAATCCAACACATTTTTTTTTTTTAAGATTTTATTTATTTATTTGACAGAGAGAGATCACAAGTAGGCAGAGAGGCAGGCAGAGAGAAAGAGGAGGAAGCAGGCTCCTGCCAAGCTGAGAGCCCGATGCGGGACTCGAACCCAGGACCCTGAGATCATGACCTGAGCTGAAGGCAGCGGCTTAACCCACTGAGCCACCCAGGTGCCCCTCCAACACATTTTTTAATGTTATTTTTCACTAACAAACCAAAATGGTTTACTAGTTTGTCTCCCATTCTTTGGGAGATTAGTTATAAAAGGATTGATTCGTCAAACCTGATGTGTCAGGCTCTGTACTGGCTCAGGGATTGCCAAGATTAAGACACCATTCCTGCCCTTAATTAAATGGGAGAGAGATATATATTCAATTCTGGAGGATAAGGACTTAGTGGTTAGGTGCACAAAGCGCTATCCCGAAGCGTCATAGCTGAAACATGAACAATCCCACCACTTTCTAAAAATGAAGATGCTGGCAAACACATCCACAGCAATTTCAAGAGTTCCTCCCTCCACAGCTTCTTTTAGATCCGCCACCAGGGAACTCAGCCAGAGAACCTGAATAACAGGGAGGGTAGGGGGGACTTCTTTCTGTGTGTCACTTCAGTCTTCCGGCCGTTTCCTACACAACTTTTTATGTTAGCGGCGCCTACAACTCCCAGAGCACAACGCGGCTGGAAACAGAAAGAAGCTGGTTGAGCGAGGCCTGTGATTGGTGGTGAGCACTGGGCCAATGGGAGGAGTTGTTGTTTGGCAGTCTAGAAGAGCCGGTCTGGGAGGGAGGAAGGTGGCAAGATGGTGTTGGAAAGCACTATGGTTTGGTGAGGATTTACCTCGGGACCCATGGGGGGCGGGACTGAATGAGGGGGCGCTTGTCGCGCTGAGGCTGGGTGGACTTGGGGTGGAGGCGGGGGACCGATCGGTGAGATGCGGCCCTGGGCCCGGAAGGAAGGAGCCCCATTGACTCCCTGAGTCATCCCAGGGCCCGGGAGAGGAGGACGGGTCCGGAGTACCTCAGTACCCCTCAACCCTCGGACAGTCATTGACTGGCCGATCCTTGCTTCTTCGCTCTATTTTAGCGTCGTCTCCCCTAGACTAGCCCCAAGTCTGCTGTCTGTAGGGAGTGTTGCTTCTCAGACTCATCTGCCCTGCTCTCTTCTTTTCAAAATAATGGATATTAACAAGAGAGATTGTAAATCCTTTCTCTGTCCCAATGGCTCATGTCTGTCTCCATTAACTTCCCCTGTATTATTTTCAGAGGTACAGCTTATAAATCGCCTTCTATGTGTCAGGCATTAATTTACGTTTTTTCACTTAAACTTCACAACACTTGTAGGTAAATATTCGTTCGTTTTACAGGTGATGATACCGAGTCTCAGCAATTTTTTTTTAAGATTTTATTTATTTATTTGACAGACAGAGATCACAAGTAACCAGAGGCAGGCACAGAGAGAGAGAGAGAAGGGGAAGCAGGCTCCCCGCTGATCAGAGAGCCTGATGTGGGGCTCAATCCCAGGCCCTGGGGATCATGACCTGAGTGGAAGGCAGAGGCTTAACCCACTGAGCCACCCAAGCGCCCCCCGAGTCTCAGCAATTTTAAATGACTTCCCCAAAGTCGCAGCGCTAATTGAGTGGGGGAGCCAAGATTTAAACCCTAGGCTGTCTGACATTAAAACTCTTGCCTGCTGAGCTAGCCCTCTTCTTCAGTCTCAAACTTATTATGAGTATCTTATTATGAGTTGGATTATTATGTATTTTATTATTACTGTCTTACTATGAGTTGGATTTTAGAAGCAGAGGACACAGACTTTTGCAAGATTTCCACAGTTTCTTTGAGCGATGAGAGTAGAATATAATAAGGAATAGTATACAAACACACAAATTGCCTGTTGGATGGAACAGTCACCTAAGAGTTTCTTTTGGTGGGGTGGGGAAGGATAACATTGCCAGGTAAAATATAGGGTGCCAGGTAAATTTGAATTCATGTGAACAGTAGTTTTTAATATAAAAGTGGCTATAAATGTTTCCCACATATTGCAGGGGATGTACTTATACTAGAAAGTTATTTGTTAATTATCTTTAGTTAAGATTTAATTGGGAGTTCTAGATGTTTATGTTGCCAAAGCATGTTAGAATAGAAAAAGGAGGGGCGCCTGGGTGGCTCAGTGGGTTAAGCCGCTGCCTTCGGCTTAGGTCATGATCTCAGCGCTGGGATCGAGCCCCGCATAGGGCTCTCTGCTCCACAGGGAGCCTGCTTCCCTTTCTCTCTCTCTCTGCCTGCCTCTCTGCCTACTTGTGATCTCTGTCTGTCGAATAAATAAATAAAATCTTTAATTTAAAAAAAAAAATAGAAAAAGGACAGGATCTGGAATCCAAAGTCCCGTGTTTTCTGCTACTTACTAGCTGCATGTTCTTGAGAATGTATTAAATCTTTCACTGGGAGTAATCTTAATCTCCACTTGCCTTATAACACAGGTAGGTAGAATGTTTGTGACCATGCTTTGTAAACTGTATAGCACTGTACATCTGTTAGTCGCAGTGTACCTGAGAAGTCCTCAAGAGGGAATTTTTTTTTTTTAAAGATTTTATTTATTTATTTGACAGAGAAAGATCACAAGTAGGCAGAGTGGCTGGCAGAGAGAGAGAGAGAGGGAAGCAGGCTCCCTGCCGAGCAGAGAGCAGAGAGCCCGATGCGGGACTCGATCCCAGGACCCTGAGATCACGACCTGAGCCGAAGGCAGCGGCTTAACCCACTGAGCCACCCAGGTGCCCCCTCAAGAGGGAATTTAAGAGGGGCCTTGAAGGGACTTTAGCAGATGTTGAGGAGAGACCATGACATGTAGAGGGTAGGGCAGAAATTAAGCTGCTGAAGTGTAAATGCCCAAGGTGTGGTTAAGGATTAGGAAATAGATTAGTGTGACTTAGTTTTAAGGTTGTTGGTTTAAGGTAGTTTCTTTTTTTGAAGGGTAGAAAACCACGAATGTTGAGCTCAGAAGGTTGGACTTTGGTACCTTTCAATAGAGGACTTCTGGAAGAGTTATGAACATGGTGGAGGCAGAGCCGTGTAAACCCGCATACAAAATGGGGTTTAAAAATATTGGCCTGGGGACACCTTTGTGGCTTGGTGAAGTGTCTGGCTCTTGAACTCAGAGTCCTGAATTCAAGCCCCTCCCAGCATGGAGCCTACTTTAAAAAAAAAAAAAAAGACTATTGGTTTGTCTTGATGTATAGGAGGAAAGATTATGTCCAGAGAGACATATGGGTGGCCAGTTGTAACAGCACAGGCACAGGGGCGCCTGGGTGGCTCAGTGGGTTAAGCCTCTGCCTTCGGCTCAGGTCATGATCTCAGTGTCCTGGGATCAAGGCCCGAATCGGGCTCTCTGCTCAGCAGGGAGCCTGCTTCCTCCTCTCTCTGCCTGCCTCTCTGCCTGCTTGTCATCTCTCTCTGTCAAGTAAATAAATAAAATCTTTAAAAAAAAAAAAAAACCAGTACAGGCACAGAATAGTGAGGAGACCCACTCCTTTTTTTCTGTAGAGATTCATGCTCTGCTGTGCATCAAAATCCTGCAGAGGAGTTTATTAAAAATGGCAGGTATTTGACTCCCGTTTTCCATTTGCAGAGCCAGATGCCCAGCCAAGAAAGTCCAGACATCTGTATTCTTTTTTATTTTTATTTATTTATTTAAGATTTTATTTATTTATTTGACAGACAGAGATCACAAGTAGGTGGAGAGGCAGGCAGAGGGGGGGGGGGAAGCAGGTTCCCCGCTGAGCAGAGAGCCCGATTCGGGCCTTGATCCCAGGACACTGAGATCATGACCTGAGCCGAAGGCAGAGGCTTAACCCACTGAGCTACCCAGGCGCCCCTGTGTTCTTTTTTAAATAAAGACTTTATGGAATAGCTGGATAATTTCACGAGCCCTTATTTTGAGATGGATTTTTGTTGGGAAGAATTGTATATGGTTGAGCAAAAGTAGTCAAGAAATAGATATATTGGGTGCCTGAATGGCTCAGTTGGTTGGGCAACTGCCTTCTGCTGGGGTCATGATCCCAGGGTCCTGGGATCGAGTCCCACGTCAGGTTCCTTGCTCTGTGGGGAGCCTGCTTCTCCCTGTCCCTCTGCTGCTCTGCCTGCTTGTGCTCTCTCGGTCTGTCAAATAAATAAAATAAAATCTTTAAAAAAAAAAAAAAAGAAAAAAATAGATATATTATTCAATTCATATAAAGTTCAAGATTGGAGAAGCTGGGGCGCCTGTGTGGCTCAGTGGGTTAAGCCGCTGCCTTCAGCTCAGGTCATGATCTCAGGGTCCTGGGATCGAGTCCCGCATGGGGCTCTCTGCTCAGCAGAGTGCTTCCTCCTCTCTTTCTCTCTGCCTGCCTCTCCGACTACTTGTGATTTCTCTCTGTCAAATAAATAAATAAAATCTTAAAAAAAAAAAAAGAAGATTGGAGAAGCTGAACTTTTTTTTTTTTTTCCCTAGGGATACATACCTAGGTGTTAAGGCATCTTTGTTTTTAATACCCCCATACTACCATCACCCTCCCAGTGTTCTGATGCAGGTAGTGTTCTCCCTACCTCTCATGTCCCCATGCTCACTCTGACGCCTTTCTTGCAGGCCTCATCCATCTGCTGCTCTTGCCCACAGTCCTTCTACTTAGTAGCTGTTCCAGCTGGATGGTCCTCAAAGCCTCCATTGTTTTTTATGTTTGGACTCACTACTGTATTTGAAGCAAGAGAAGCTGTTGCTTTTCTGCTGGGAGAATAAGCAGAAACAGTGTATCAGAGAAAAAAAGAATATAATGAATGGTCAGGAGAGTGAGCCCTTGACCTCTACATAGATGGAGTTTCCACAGGAGAACTAGTCCATGTTTCATGCTTATTGTTAGGCACTGTGCTAAGTACTTTCTATGAATTTCATCATCAAAGCAATCCTGAAAGCCTACCCTCACCTACATACAGTAAAGCCCATTTTAAAGATGAAGTAACTAGAGTTTAGAGAAATGAAGTAACTTCCTCAGGATCATAGTATTAATAAATAAGAGATTGGGTATTTGAACCTGAAACTGAACACCGCCCTTTACTCCCTTTTCTGTTTCTATCATTAGTTTCTTTTTTTTTTTTTTTAAAGATTTTATTTATTTATTTGACAGAGAGAAATCACAAGTAGATGGAGAGGCAGGCAGAAAGAGAGAGAGGGAAACAGGCTCCCCGCTGAGCAGAGAGCCCGATGCGGGACTCGATCCCAGGACCCTGAGATCATGACCTGAGCCGAAGGCAGCAGCTTAACCCACTGAGCCACCCAGGCGCCCTCATTAGTTTCTTAATTACCTCTCTTCATCATTTTTGCTTATATTTATTGCCAGTCAAACGATATTAAAGAAAAAGATTGCACCCACCCATATATTTTTTAAGATTTTATTTATTTATTTGTCAGAGATAGAGCATGAGTGGGGGAAGGAGCAGAGCGGGAGGGAGAGAGAAGCAGACTCCCCACTGAGCAGGGAGCCTGGATTCAGGGCTCAATCCCCGGGGCTCCAGGATTATGACTTGAGCCTCAGGCAGACTCTTAACCCACTGAGCAACCCAGGCATTTCCCCCCAGCCCGTATTTTGTTTGCAAGTGGAAATGAAGTGTCTCATCTGGGACAACATTGCTTCTTCCCAGCAGTACAGATGGAATCTTTAATGATTAGAGTGCTATGAGATCTCAAGTCATCAGGAATTGATCCTGTTTGAGGCTTGAAGTATAACTCCTTCACTTTCTTGTCTCCTTATGGTCTCTGGGGAAGCCAGAACTTGTATTTCTTTTTTTTTTTTTTTTAAGATTTTATTTATTTGACAGAGAGAGATCACAAGTAGGCAGGCTGGGTGGGGAGGAAGCAGGCTCCCTGCTGAGCAGAGTCCTGCGCCGGCTCAGTCCCAGGACCCTGAGATCATGACCTGAGCCAAAGACAGAGGCCCAACCCACTGAGCCACCCAGGTGCCCTGCTTGTATTTCATATTATCTGGATTTCTTAGATTGGGAAAAACTGTAAGGATAAAAGATGTGAGAGCCCACTTCCATAGAACCTGATTTTTACAGTTTGGTCCAGCTGCCAAAGCTGGTAAACATTTAACCAGATGATTGCTTTGTGCTTTTCTGCACTCATTGCTGCCGAGCATGTATTATTTTGTAAATATTTTCTACCCTTGAAATACTTTTTTTTTTAAATGGATTCTTAAAGATTTTTATTTATTTGACAGGGCATAAGCAAGGGGAGCAGCAGGCAGAGGCAGAGGGAGAAGCACCCTCTCTGCTAAGCAAGTAGCTTGATGCGAGATTTGATCTTAGAACCAGGGAATTGTGACCTGAGCTGAAGGCAGACGCTTAACCAACTGAGCCACCCAGGCGCCCGAGGAATAAATCTTGAAGGCAAATTTAGAATATTCATCCAAGAAGAATAAATGAAACAAGATGGGATTGGGAGGGAGACAAACCATAAGTGACTCTTAATCTCACAAAACAAACTGAGGGTTGCTGGGGGGAGGGGGTTTGGGAGAAGGGGGTGGGATTATGGACATTGGGGAGGGTATGTGCTTTGGTGAGTGCTGTGAAGTGTGTAAACCTGGTGATTCACAGACCTGTACCCCTGGGGATAAAAATATATGTTTATAAAAAATAAAAAGTTAAAAAAAAAAAATAGAATATTCATCCATTACACTGCTTAATAACATTGAATTGCAGCTTCTAAGAAGGTGATTGTGGTGCTTGAACAGATTGCAACTTTTGATGCTTATCAGAATCATCTGTGGAATGAGATTTAAAATCTATTTCCTGGGATGCTTGGGTGGCTCAGTCAATTAAGCATCTGCCTTTGGCTCAGGTCATGATCCCAGGGCCTTGGAGTCGAGTCCTGCATCTGGCTTCTTGCTCAGCAGGGAGCCTGCCTCTCCCCTTGCTTGTGCTCCTGCGCACACATGCTCTCTTTTTCTCTCTCTGACAAATACAATTTAAAAAATAAAGTATATTTCCTCCTTTCGTCTTTATTTTATTTTTTTTAAGAAAGGTGGGGGGTAGAGAGAGAGGGGGAATCTTAAGCAGTCTCCTCACTGAGTGTGGAGGAAGATGTGGGGCTTGATCTCACAACTCTGAGATCATGACCTGAGCTGAAATCAAGTGTGCTGCCCAACCAACTGACCCACCCTGTTGCCCCTCCTTTGATCATTTTGAGTCAGTAAGTCTGGTGTAAGGCTTGGAAGTCTGTGTGTGTGTGTGTGTGTGTGTGTGTGTATGTGTGTGTGTGTATACATATGTATATGTATATTTAATATTTTTTTAAAAATATTTAATATTTTAATATTAAATTTAATATTTAATATTTTTTAAGTTGTAGGTGTTTCTGTGTTTCACAGAGACTGAGAGCCACTACTGTGCATGATAGTGTCCCTCGAAGTGTTGAAGGAGGGAAGAGGGTAGAGGTCTCTGGAATTAGAATGTATCGGAGAGATCTTACCATATGTCTTCTCTGTCTTTCTTTTAATCTGACAGTGTGGACAACAGTGAGTATATGCGGAATGGGGACTTCTTACCCACCCGGCTGCAGGCTCAACAAGACGCTGTCAACATAGTTTGTCACTCTAAGACCCGCAGCAACCCTGAGAACAACGTGGGCCTCATCACACTGGCCAAGTACATGGGGCAGAGGAGGAAGGGGTGTGGTAGGTGGGTGGGTGTTTTCCCACATGTGACCTGCTGTGGCATCCAGGTTGCTGTCCAGGTCCCGTGAAGTTGCATTTGCCCATCAGCCTTCCCAGACTACCTTCTTCCCTATTCAGAAGAAATATTAATAGCAACTTGAGTTTATTTATTTATTTATTTTAAAGACGTACTTATCTGAGAAAGAGAGAGCACAGGGTGGGTGGGGACGGGCAAGGTGGGGAGAGAAGTCCCAGAGGACTCCCCACTGAGCGAAGAGCCCCATGTGGTCAGGGCTCCATCTTAGGACCTGGAGATCAGGACCTGAGCCAAAATCAAGAGTCGGATGCTTAATCGACTGAGTCACCCAAGTGCTCTGCAGCTTGGGTTTGATATTAATCTGAATTTGATACAGTTAGGAAACTAAATCTTCTGGGCTGAAATTTCACGATGTATTTTAAAGTCAATGAAAAGTCATTTTGAGTTAAGAGTACCCGGGACCTGTATCACATATCCTCATACCCCAAAAGTAATTTGTTTAAGGAACTAATAATCCTCAAATGAGTAACCTCCCATCCCAGTATGTATGTTGTTAGCTGGCAAGCAGGTCTGGAAATGGAGCGGCGGGGAGACACGCTCACTAGCATCCAGATGTGGTGGAGGATTCTTGGGGCCCTGGGAGCAGAATAACATAAGAAGAGTTCAAGGGAAGCATTGGGAGGAAGAGGGCAAGTTTCTTGTAAAGTCAACCCCTTACTTCCTGTGTTCATATCTATTAAATGCTAGATTTTTTTCTAGTTTTATTGAGATACAGCTGACAAACAATATGGCATTCGTTTAAGGTATACAACATAACAATTTGATATATGTATATATTGTGAAATGATCACCACACTAAGTTTAGGTAACACACATATCTCACACAGTCAGAAAAAATTCTTTACTTTTAATGAGGACATTTAAGATCTACCCTCTAAATACTGGATGTTTGATTAAGAACAGGAGAGATTACAGTTATTATCCAGGTCTTAAAAGATGAGTTGGGGGCACCTGGCTGGCTCAGTTGGTAGAACATGAGACTCTTGATCTCGGGGTTATGAGTTCAAGCCCCATGTCAGGCGTAGAGTTTCCTTGGGGGAAAAAAAAAAAAAAGATGAGTCAGATACAGGTTCAGAGGCACTTGTCCAAACCTGAAATCATAGAAACCCTCTCCCTACATCCCAGTGACTGTGAAGTGCTGACCACACTCACCCCTGACACCGGCCGCATTCTTTCCAAGCTCCACACTGTCCAACCCAAGGGCAAGATCACCTTCTGCACTGGCATCCGTGTGGCCCATGTGAGTCCTACTGGATCCCTTTGATTGTTCCCCCTTGCTCTGAGGCTCTGCCACCAACACTGGTTCATTTCTTCCCTGGAGTGTTGAGCTAGAACCAGAGCAGGGAAGAGAAGTGACCGACCCAGAGAAAGGAGTAGAAAGGATATGGTGGGATGAATCCAGGACTGGTGAGGGTGGTGAAGGAAAAGACCCCTGGAATTAAGACAGCCCCTCTTGTCCACACGCAGAGGCACAGGAGGGAGGGAAGGGTGGGGGTGGGGGGTTAGGCCTTATGTGAACATGATGGTGGACTTGAACATAGAAACCCTAAGAAAAGAAGTAGAGTGACAGAAGAGAGAGCTCAGTGGTTCCTCTGGCTCTGGCTAACCGTGAGAACTTCCTCTTCCTTTGCAAGCTGGCTCTGAAGCACCGACAGGGCAAGAATCACAAGATGCGCATCATCGCCTTTGTGGGGAGCCCCGTAGAGGACAACGAGAAGGATGTGAGTCCAGGTGACAGCTGGGGAACGTGGGAATGGGGCCCCTTGGGTCTTAGGCAAGCTGCCATAGGCATTGGGTACATCCTTTTGGGAAAATGTGGATATGCAGAATTCAGTATTTCTGTTGGGGGTCATCGGGGAGGTTAACCGATTTCTGTATGCTTGTGAGGAGTATCCTTTCCCCTTGTGGTATGGAACAGATTTCCTCATTTCTCTTCCCTCTTCCTAGCTGGTGAAGCTGGCTAAACGTCTCAAGAAAGAAAAAGTAAATGTTGATATTATCAATTTTGGGGAAGAGGTGAGTAAGAATGGGTTGGGGGGCATGGACTTGATTTGGTTACAAACAGAGCAGTCCTTCCCCATAGCAGTGCCTGCGCTGTGAGAGAGCAGCTCCGGACAGGTGCTGAAGTGGCAGAAGAGGAGGAGCAGGGCGGGAAGGAGAGCCGCCTCCGTTCTTCCCTCTTCCAGGAGGTGAACACAGAAAAGCTGACAGCCTTTGTAAACACACTGAATGGCAAAGATGGAACCGGTTCTCATCTGGTGACAGTGCCTCCTGGGCCCAGCTTGGCCGATGCCCTCATCAGTTCTCCAATTCTGGCTGGTGAAGGTGGTGCCATGTTGGGTCTTGGTGCCAGTGACTTTGAATTTGGAGTGGATCCCAGTGCTGATCCTGAGCTGGCCCTGGTGAGCAAATGTTGACCTCAGGTAGAGACCAGGGGTCCTCCTTTGTCCTCCTGTACTGAGGACCCACATACCACGTAGCATCTCCAGGCTTAAACCTTCCTGAACACCCTCGCTCATTTTCCCAGACTCCCTTTGGTCCCTTTTCCTCTTAATTCTGCGTGATCTCTGGGGACACCAATGTCAGACTCTCTTGTTCACTTCTCCTCATTAAACCCCAGGCTTCTCCCAAATCCTTTTTCCCTCTGTCACCTCTTACCTCCCCAGCTTCCTGCCCACGTGCATAAACCAGAGGCTGCCACTTTATGTTCCCTTCCCACCCCTCAACTGACTTCCCCAAGCGCCTGCAAGGAGGGAGGGCAGAACATCTGACCTTGCCCTGCCCTTTGCCAGGCCCTCCGTGTCTCTATGGAAGAGCAGCGGCAGCGGCAGGAGGAAGAGGCCCGGCGGGCAGCTGCAGCCTCTGCGGCTGAGGCAGGGATTGCTACAGCTGGGGCTGAAGGTGAGGGATGGGGCCAAGGGTAACCCGTGGAGTCAGGCGTGGACGCTGGAGTAGTGGTAGGGAGGCTGGGCAGCATGGGAACACAGGGGCTGGGAGAGCAGCTTAGGGGTGGGCCTGTGTGGAGCATGGCAGCAATCCTACTCTGCTGCTCCCCTCCTTTTTCCAGACTCAGATGACGCCCTGCTGAAGATGACCATCAGCCAGCAGGAGTTTGGCCGCACTGGGCTTCCTGACCTGAGCAGTATGACCGAGGAGGAGCAGATCGCCTATGCCATGCAGATGTCCCTGCAGGGTGCTGGTAAGCCAGGGCGTGGGAAGCAGTGCTTGGGCAGAGACACTGGGTAGGGAAATGGAGCTAAACGGACTGCCCTCTTTTCCTCAGAGTTTGGCCAGGCAGAATCTGCTGACATTGATGCCAGTTCCGCCATGGACACATCTGAGCCCACCAAGGTGAGGGCCAAAAATGACTCCCCACCTCCAGAACACTTAAGGTCCATTGGTGTTCTTGTCTTTAGCTCTCTAGGCCTGGAACATTCTTCAGGGTTTCATAGATGAGCTTATTGAGGAGCAGAGGGAAAGAAACACCTAGATCTACATTTCTTGTTTGTAAACTTTGCTAAGGCCATAGAATGAACCCAGTCCAGGTTGGCTCAGTGTCCTGATGTTCTGTCATTTTTCTTCCTTCTTGGTGGGAGCAGTCTGGACTGGTATATAGGGTGTTGTCTTCCCAGGAGGGTGAGAGAGAGTCTAAGGCAAAGAAGGAGTGGGTGTCTGATAGCAAGAAATCTGAACGTGATGGCATCTGTTTTTATCCTGTATGCTCAGGAAGCAAAGTTCCAGTTTCTCTGTCTGGTCACGCACGAATGTATGAGTGCCTACGTACCATCCGTAGGCACTGGGTATTCCCCTCCGTTGTCCTTTCTACACTGGGCCAGAGGTGGCCCCACCCACAGACAGGTGGAGAGGGGCTCAGGCAGCAGTGCGCTCCCAAGCTGGCCCAGCCCCTGGCCAAGCTGACACTGCCCTTTTTCAGGAGGAGGATGATTATGACGTGATGCAGGACCCCGAGTTCCTTCAGAGTGTCCTGGAGAACCTTCCAGGCGTGGATCCCAACAATGAAGCTATTCGAAATGCCATGGGGTCCCTGGCCTCGCAGGCCAACAAGGATGGCAAGAAGGACAAGAAGGAGGAGGACAAGAAATGAGACTGGCAGCAGGGGTGACTGAGCCTGCTCAGGGGGCTGGATGCAGGCTTCCATATGTTATCTGTAATCAGTATGACCTGAATAAAGCTTGGTAGCCTTTGTTTCTCTTTTGCTTCCAGTAGTGGTATCTCTGAGGGTGACAGAGGCGAGGAGTGCCTGGCACAAGGAGACTGTGCCCTGTTGAGTCCTCTGTGTCTCCAGCGCCTGGCCTCCTAACTCCTGACCTGCTCCCCTTCCTCCCGGCTCCATGGCAGTCTCTCCTGACTCTTCTGCCCTGGGGCTGTTTCCCTGTCTCATGAAGAGGAGCTTTGCTGAAAGTCAGTTTAGGGTAGGCTCTGGGCCACAGGACTGAGTGGAAAACAGTACTGGCCTTGAGGCATCTGGCCAGCTCAGTCGGAAGAGCATGGACTCTTGATCTTAGGGTCAGGAGTTCAAGCCCCACATAGGGTGTAGAGAATTTTGTACATACGTACGTACGTACGTACATACATACGTACGTACGTACATACATACATACATACACACACTACTGGCCTTTGGGGACTCTGGAGTCCAGGGCAGGGCCGGCCTGGAAAGGAGTAATGACACACATCAGATAAGTGCCCAAGGGACCATGAACAAGACCCTGTGAAAACAGAAAGGGCCAAGCGCTCACAGCCTCTGGGAAGGCTCCTGGGGATAATATTTGAGCCTTGTAACAGGATGAAGCATTCATCGGCCGACAGGAAAGAGATGTGCAGTTGTCTCCAGCCAATCAGAGCAAGTATGTGCTGATGGCACAGAGGCACTCGGAAGCAGTTGAGGAGCTCAGAGACTGGTTGGGCAGATGGCACGAGATGGGAATAGGCAGCAATCAAAACACTGAAGATCAGGGATCCTTGAGGCCTGACTTTCACAAGGTGGGGTATATGAAGCCACAAGATAAACATGGTATATCTCAACGCAAATGTGCAGACCCATATTTAGAGGAGGGCTTTCTTACAGGGTATAGAATAGAATGCAAAATTCAATTCACAGCAACTTCCTGAATGGGAGAAAATACTTGGCAAATGATATATTTGGTGAGGGTTTAAATATCCAAAATATATAAAGAACATCTACAACCCAGCAATAACAATTGCCTAAATGATGGGCAGAGGACCCAATAGACCTTTGTCCAAAGAAGATCTAGAAATGGCCAACACATGAAAAGATGCTCAACACCAATCATCAGGGAAATCCAAATCAAAGTGCAGATCACCTATAGCTGTTGGAATGGCCAGTATCAAGAAGATAAGAAGTAACAAGTATTAACAAGGATGTGAAGGAAAGGGAACCCTCATGCACCGTGAGTGGGAATGTAAATGGGTGCCATTGCGGAAAACAGATTGGTGTTTCCTCAAAAAATTAAAAATATATACAATCCAGTAATTCCACTACTGGGTATTTGCCCAAACACAAAAATACTTGCTTAGAAAGATATGTGCACCACTCTGTAACATTATTTATAGTAGTCAAGATAATGGAAGCAACCTGTGTCCATTAGTAGATGGATAAAGAGAATAGATACAGCTATATATAGAGATCTCTCTATATCTATAGCTATATCTAGATATCTATAAACACAAAAGCACACTGGAATATCACTCAGCCATAAAAAAGGATGGGATCTTGTCATTTGTGGCAACATGGGTAGATCTAGAAGGTATAAGTGAAATAAGATGGAAAAATACAAATATGCTTTAACTTCTATGTGAATCTTTAAAAAAGGAACAAACACCAGAAAAGCGGAAATGGTTCCATAAGTACAGAGAACAAACCGGTGATTGCCAGAGGGCAGAGGAATTGGAGGGGGTGGTGTGTAAAATGAATGAAGGAGAGTGAGAGACACAGGCTTCCTCATGGAATGAGTGAGTTATGAGGATGAATGTTGCAGCATAGAGAATATAGTCATTGGTATTGTAGTAGCATTTTATGGTGACAGATGGGAGAGCACCGAATAGAAATTTACAGAATCACTTTGTTGTATACCTGAAACCAATGTAACACTGTGTATCAGCTATATTCAATTTTTTAAAAATCACATTGTCTTCTTGTTTACTGTATTTAAAGAGGTAATTAATATTTGATATAAAATAACATATATAAATCATGAAGCATAACAATAAAATGAACATATCATCTGCCATCAGTTTAAGAGTTAGAATATTCCAGGAATGCCTGGGTTGCTGAGTCAGTTAAGGGTCTGCCTTTGGCTCACGTCACAATCTCAGGGTTCTGGGTTAGAGCCCCATGTCAGGCTCCCTGCTCAGCGGGCAGTCTGCTTGTCCCTCACTCACGCTCTCTCCCTGTCAAATAAATAAATAAAAAGTCTTTTAAAAAATTAGAATATTCCTAATGTCACATACCTATGCGTGTCTTCTTGAACCCACCTCTGTGTCCTCTTCAGAGATAACAATATATTTTTGAGGATTTTAAAATAAATAGCGTGCAAGCAGAGGGAGGGGCAGAGGGAGAGAGAATCTCAACCAGACTCTGCACTGAGCATGGAGCCCAACGTGGGGCTCAATCTCCCGACCCTGAGATCATGACCCGAGCCAAAGTAAAGAGTTAGATGCCCCATTGACTGAGCCACTCAGGTGCCCCCTCCTCAGAGATAACTATTTTTTTTTTTAAGATTATATTTATTTGTTCAACAGAGAGCACAAGCAGAGGGAGCGGAGAGAGAAGCAGGCTCCCTGGGGGCCGAGAGCCCAACTTGGAGCCTGACCCAAGGACCCTGGGACCCTGACCTGAGCTGAAGGCAGACACTTAAACAACTGAGCCACCCAGGCGCCCCACCCTCGAACTTTTTTATTTTTATTTTTTTAAAGATTTATTTATTGGACATAGATCACAAGTAGGGAGAGAGGCCGACAGAGAGAGAGAGGGGGAAGCAGGCTCCCCGCTGAGCAGAGAGCCTGATGTTGGGCTCAATATCAGGACCCTGAGATCATGATCTGAGCTGAAGGCAGAGGCTTAACCCACTGAGCCACCCAGGCACCCCCCTGGAACTTTTTAAACAAAACTTTCATTTTTAGGGTTCTTCAAAGTTGTTGCATGTAGCTAGCTGTTCATTCACTGTTTCTGGTTGTATTCTATTACATGCTGTGAATATACCACAATCTTTCCATTTTCCTGTTGATGGCCATCTGCATTGCACCCAGTTATTTTTGTATTAGCAACAGGATTACAGTGGAGAGTTTTGGACATCCCTCCTGATGCACATGTGTGAGAGTTTCTAGGCTGTTTCACAGAACAATGCTCAATTGTTTTTCAAAGTGGCTGTATGGATTTGCATTCTTCCTGTGGTGTAAGAATTCCTATTGACCAATATCCTTTCCAGCTCATGGTATTATTATGGCTTCTTAATTTCTGACAGTCTAATTGGGAGAAATGATAATTCATTGTGGTCTTGATTTGCATTTCCCTGATTACTAATGAGATTGAGCTGTTTATAATTTTTAAAACTAGGTCTTGTATTTCCATTTTTATGAAATGTCTCTTCATGTCTTTTGTCCATTTTTCTACTGGGCTGTCTTTTTATTGATCCTTTGTAAGAGTTCTTTAACTCTTGTTGACACTAAATCACCAATTATATACATATTACATATTTTATTTATTATTTCTCTTTTCACTTTAAAGGTGTTTTTTAGGGGCACCTGGGTGGCTCAGTGGGTTAAGCCTCTGCCTTCAGCTCAGGTCATGATCTCGGGGTTCTGGGATAGAGCCCCACATCGGGCTCTCTGCTTGGCGGGGAACCTGCTTCCCCTTTTCTCTGCCTGCTGCTCTGTCTACTTGTGATCTTTCTGTCAAATAAAAAAATCTTTAAAAAAATCAAAAAAATGTTTAAAAAGGTGTTTTTTAGTGAACAAAATTCTTAAAGTCAAATTTCTCAATGTTTTCTTTCAAGGTTAGTGTGTTTTGTGTCCAGCAAACTCTTCCAGGGGTCAGAAAGATATCCTGTTTTCTTTCTAAAGGTTTTTGGCTTTAAAGGTATATGGAATTATGGGAATTCCATATTCTCTCTAGAATTGATTTTTTTGTGGGGTGCCTGGGTGGCTCAGTTGGTTAAGCAACTGCCTTCGGCTCAGGTCATGAACCTGGAGTCCCCAGATTGAGTCCTGCATTGGGCTCCCTGCTCGGCAGGGAGTTTGCCTCTCCCTCTGACCCTTCCCCTTTTCATGTTCTCTGTCTCAAATAAATAATAAAATCTTTAAAAATATATCTTTTAGAATTGATTTTTGTGTACATTGGAATAGGGATCCAATTTTAATTTTTATATACTTATTTATTTATTGTTTATCTTTTTTTAAAGTGGGCTCCATTCCCATCATAGAGACCAACATGGGGCTTGAACTCATGACCCTGAGATCAAAGCCTGAGCTGAGTTCAAGAGTTACATGCCTAGCCAAGTGAATCAGCCAGGCACCCCCCAATTTCAATTTTTAAGCATGGACAACCATTTTTTATAGCATTTTTTAATTGAAAAACTCCACTTTTCTCCAGTGATATGCATTATTATTTCTGCCTGGCCCAAGATTCCATGAGTTTTGTTTCTAGTTTCCTGAAGTCAGACCTTAAAGTCTGAATGTAAACAAAATTCCACAAAAAGAAGCTAGAAAACCTACTTTGTACTTACCTTATATTCATAATGATAAGTTCCACTGCTGAATAATGAATTTGTAAGCACTTGTCTCTAAATTTTGGGGGAGACTAGTATTTTTTTTGAATCAAATATTGCTTAAAAGAAATGGCCCATCATCAAGTCCTAGGGATCTTACTGTTGTTGGTTATAAAGGGATTGGTCACTTTCCTGGGCCTGGTGCTCGCTTCGGCAGCACATATACTTTCCTGGGCCTGGGTGTGGTCCCCCAAGCAAAACCCTGTTCTGGCACAGCCCATCCATCGAGTAATGACAAGACCTGTATGTCAGTCTTCTGGCCCTCTGTAGGTCAACTGAGTGATGTCAGTGTTCATGAGGATGACTCAGCCAACACCATGGCCTCTTCCAATTCATCACCACACATTCATTCTGTGATCATCATTGCCGTTCATTCTTTCACTCTCATGGCTACACCCTGGGTTGTGTCCTCTTAAGTACTGCTCCCTACAGAAGTCAAATACTTACCTGGTTCATAGACCTCCATATTTTCAGCTCTTCTATTTTGATATTCTGTGTATACTTTTCAACAATAAAGTGAAGAAATGGGTATATTCCTTGGGCAGTTCCACTTTAGGAACTTAAATAATCAGAGAAGTACCAACGATTTATGTATAAGGGTGTTCAAGAATTGGAAACAACCTAAAATTCAACAATTATGTTTCATTACTATGGACTAATGCATTATCAATAAATTTATTTTGGAAGACTGTTGCATCTGTGACTATAATACTAGCAAATGCTTATCTAAGGATTTTATTTATTTGACAGAGAGAGATCAAGTAGGTAGAGAGGCAGGCAGAGAGAGAGGGAAGCAGGCTCCCTGCTGAGTAGAGAACCCAATGTGGGGCTTGATCCCAGGACCCTGAGACCATGACCTGAGCTGAAGGCAGAGACTTAACCCACTGAGCCACCCAGGGGCTCCCAGCAAATGCTTATCTAACATAATGTTCCAGAGACTATTTTAAATGTTTTATGTGTTTTAAATTATTTAGTTTTCACAATAATCCTGGCTACTCCTCCATCACTCTGAGGTAGCTATAGCATTAGTTGTTCTATTTGATAAATGAGGAAACTGAAACCCTGCAAAACCAGGTAACTTCCTCTAAAATGATGATGATTCTCATGGTGATCCGCAAACCCCTGAGCACACCCAAGACACTTTCAGGGGGGTTGTGAGGTCAAAACTATTTTCATGATAACACTAGGATGTCATTTGCCTCTTCCACTGTGTTGGGATTTGCACCAATGCAAAGGCAATGAGGGGAAACTGCTGGCGCCTTAGCACAGATGCAAGGCGATAGCACCAAATTATATCAGTAGTCATGGTATTCTTGTAACCCCACATCCTTGTGGTTTAAAAAAAACAGACAAAAAACTTTGTGGTGAATCAGTAAAACGTATTAGTTTGATTACATATCAACCCTTGAGTACATATCTTTAATATTTTCTGAAGCAACCTGGGAAATACATGGAGCACTTTTGCCACAGGCTGGAGCTTGAGGACTGTCTTGAGGAAAAGCACTTGAGCAACTCTTTGAGTTGTGAGGTGAAGTAGCCACTATTTTCACAGAACATTCTTACATAAAAGAACAACTGCCAGACAAGCTATGGTTATTTAGACTTAGATATTTGGCAAACTTAATCCCCACCAAAAGATAAATGGAGGGCGCCTGGGTGGCTCAGTGGGTTAAGTTGCTGCGTTCAGCTCAGGCCCTGATCTCAGGGTCCTGGGATCAAGTCCCGCATCGGGCTCTCTGCTCAGCAGGGAGCCTGCTTCCTCCTCTCTCTCTCTGCCTGCCTCTCTGCCTATTTGTGATCTCTCTCTGTCAAATAAATAAATAAAATCTTAAAAAAAAAAAAAAAGATGAATGGAAAGGAGCCTTGCTTCCAAACAAACAACAAACAGTTTTTGTTAGTGAAAATTTGAGCTCTCAAGAGAAATTTTGGAAAACTAGTATGTGTCACTGAGCTTGACATTCTCAAAGATATTTTTTAAGATTTTATTTTACCTACTTTAAAAAAGATTTTATTTTACTTTAAAAGATTTTATTTTATTTTTTAAATTTCTGAAAAATATTTTATTTATTTGAGATACAGCAAGAGAGAGAGAAACAGAGCACACATGAGCAGGGGAAAGGGGCAGAGGGAGAGGGAGAAGCAGACTCCCTGCTGAGCAGGGAGCCTGATGCAGAACTCAATCCCAGGACCCTAGGGTAATGACTTGAGTAGAAGGCAGATGCTTAACAGACTGACCCACCCAGACACCTTAAAAGATTGTATTTTTAAGCAATCTCTACACCCAGTGTGGGACTGCAATTTATAACCCCGAGATCAAGAGTCACACTCTCTTGGGGCTCCTGGATGGCACAGTCAGTTAAGCAATGGATTCTTGGTTTCCAGTTAGGTCACAATCTCACGGTCATGATCTCAGGGTTGTGAGATCAGGCCCTGAGTTGGGCTCTGCACTCAGTGCAGAATCTGCTTAAGATTCTCTCTCCCTGGGGGCGCCTGGGTGGCTCAGTGGGTTAAACCGCTGCCTTCGGCTCAGGTCATGATCTCAGGGTCCTGGGATCGAGTCCCGCATCGAGCTCTCTGCTCAGCAGGGAGCCTGCTTCCCTCTCTCTCTCTCTGCCTGCCTCTCCGTCTACTTGTGATTTCTCTCTGTCAAATAAATAAACAAAATATTAAAAAAAAAAAAAAAAGATTCTCTCTCCCTGACACAGAGACCCCCACTCAAAATCAATAAAAATCACTCAACAACCCAAGGTATAATAGTGAAACTTGCAAATCTCAGAGACAAGGAAAAAATCCTGAAAGCAGCTCAGGACAAAAGGTCAGTAACCTACAAGGGTACAAATATTAAACTGGCAGAAGACCTCTTCATAGAGACCTGGAATGACAGAAAGGACTAACATGATATATTCAGGATGTTAAATGAGAAAAATATGCAGCCAGGAATATTTTATTCAGCTAGGATGTCATTCAAAATAGAAGGAGAGATAAAAAGTTTCTAGGACAGGGGCGCCTGGGTGGCTCAGTGGGTTAAAGCCTCTGCCTTCAGCTCAGGTTATGATCCCAGGGTCCCAGGATCGAGCCCCACATTAGGCTCTCTGCTCAGCAGGGAGCCTGCTTCCCCTCCTCTCTCTCTGCCTGCCTCTCTGCCTACTTGTGATCTCTGTCTGTCAAATAAATAAAAATAAAAAATTTAAAATATATATATTTAAAAGTTTCTAGGACAAACAGAAACTAAAAGAACTTGTGATTACCAAACCAGCCCTACAAGAAATATAACAGCATCCTTTAAGTGAAGAGAGAGCCCAAAAGTAACATAGACCACAAAGGAACAGAGACCATATACAGAAACAGTGACTTTACAGGTAATACAATGGCACTCAATTCATATCTTTCAATAGTTACTCTGAGTGTGAATACCTGGGTGGCTCAGTTGTTAGGCATCTGCCTTCAGCTCAGATCATGATCTCAGGGTTCTGGGATTGAGCCCTGCATTGGGCTTCTTGCTCTGAGGGAAGCCTGCTTCTCCATCTCCCACACTCCCTGCTTGTGTTCCCTCTCTTGCTTTCTCTCTCTGTGTCAAATCAATAAATAAAATCTTTTAAAAAAATAGTTACTCTGGTTGTAAATGGGTTAAATGCCCCAATCAAAAGACACAGGGTTGGGGCGCCTGGGTGGCTCAGTGGGTTAAGCCGCTGCCTTCGGCTCAGGTCATGATCTCAGGGTCCTGGGATCGAGTCCCGCATCGGGCTCTCTGCTCAGCGGAGAGCCTGCTTCCCCCTCTCTCTCTCTCTCTGCCTGCCTCTCCATCTACTTGTGAGTTCTCTCTGTCAAATAAATAAATAAAATCTTAAAAAAAAAAAAAAAAAGACACAGGGTATTAGATTGAATAAAGAAGCAAGACCCATCAATATGCTCTCTGAAAGAGACTCATTTTAGACCCAAAAGACACCTCCAGATTGAAAGCAAGTACATGGAAAACCATTTATCATTCTAATAGACATCAAAGGAAAGCTGGGGTGGCAATCCTTATATCAGACAAATTAGATATTAAATCAAAGACTGTAATAATAATAAAAAAAGACTGTAATAAGAAATGAGGAAGTAGAGTACATCATAATGAAAGGATATATCCAACAAAAAGATTTAACAATAAATATAAATATTTATATAAGGGCATACATATTTATGTCCTTAACATGGGAGCAGCCAATTACATAAGCCAACTGATAACAAAATTAAAGAAACATATCAGTAATAATACAATAAAAGTAGGGGATTTTAATATCCCATTCACTGAAATTGACAGATCATCTAAGCAGAAGATCAACACGGAAACAAGGGCTTTGAATGACGCACTGGACCAGATAGATTTCACAGATATATTCAGCACATTCCATCATAAAGCAACAGAATACACATTCTTCTTGATTGCATATGGAACATTCTCCAGAACAGATCACATTCTCAGTCACAAATCAGGTCTTGGGGTGCCTGGGTGACTCAGTGGGTTAAAGTCTCTGCTTTCAGCTGGGGTCATGATCCCAGGGTTCTGGGATCAAGCCCCGAGTCAGGCTCTCTGCTCAGCAGGGAGCCTGCTTCCCCCCTCCCCCACCTGCCTCTCTGCCTACTTGTGATCTCTGTCTGTCAAATAAATAAATAAAATCTTTTAAAAAATCAGGTTTCGGGGCGCCTGGGTGGCTCAGTGGGTTAAGCCTCTGCCTTCGGCTCAGGTCATGATCCCAGGGTCCTGGGATCGAGCCCCGCATCGGGCTTTCTGCACTGCAGGGAGCCTGCTTCCTCCTCTCTCTGCCTGCCTCTCTGCCTACTTGTGATCTCTGTTTGTCAAATGAATAAATAAAATCTTAAAAAAAAAAATAAAAAATAAAAAATCAGGTTTCAACTGGTACCAAGCAATTGGGATCATTCCCCACATATTTTCAGACCATGGTTTGAATGTGGAACTCAATCACAAGAGGACATTTGGAAAGAACTCAAAGACATGGAGGCTAAAGAGCATCTGACTAAAGAATAAATGGGTCAACCAGGAAATTAAAGACAATTTTTTGAAATTCATGGAAACAAATAAAAATGAATACACAACTGTTTAAAACCTTTGAGATGCAGCAAAGACGGTTCTAAGAGGGAACTATATAACAATACAAGCCTTTCTCAAGAAACAAAAAAGGTCTCAAATACACAATCTAATTTTACACCTAAAGGAGCTGGAGAAAGAACAGCAAATAAAGCCTACACCCAGCAGGAGAAGAAAATTAATAAAGAAATCAATAAAATAGAAACCAAAAGAAAAGTAGAATGGATCAATGAAACTAGGAGCCCGTTCTTTGAAAGAATTGATAAGATTGATACCCACCCTGGCCAGACTTATCAAAAAGAAAAGAGAAAGGACCCAAATAAATAAAATCATGAATGAAAAAGGAGAGATCACAACTACAAAATACAAACAACTATAAGCACATATTATAAACAACTATATGCCAACAAATTAGGTAAACTGGAAGAGATGGATGCATTCCTAGAGACATATGAACATCCAAAACTGAAACAGGAAGAAATAGAAAACCTGAACAGACCCATAACCAGCAAGGAAATTGAAGCAGTAATCAAAAATCTCCCAACAGGGGCGCCTAGGTGGCTCAGTGGGTTAAGCCGCTGCCTTCAGCTCAGGTCATGATTTCAGGGTCCTGGGATCGAGCCCCGCATCGGACTCTCTGCTCAGCAGGGAGACTGCTTCTTCCTCTCTCTCTCTGCCTGCCTCTCTGCCTGCTTGTGATCTCTCTATGTCAAATAAATAAATAAAATCTTTAAAAAAATAAAAATCTCCCAACAAACAACAGTTCAGGGCCAGATGGTTTCCCAAGGGAATTCTACCAAACATTTTTTTTATATAAAGATTTTATTTATTTATTTGACAGATCACAAGTAGGCAGAGAGGCAGGCAGAGAGAGAGAGGAGGAAGCAGGCTCCCCGCTGAGCAGAGAGCCTGATGCGGGACTTGATCCCAGGACCCTGAGATCATGACCTGAGCCGAAGGCATAGGCTTTAACCCACTGAGCCACCCAGGCGCCCGATTCTACCAAACATTTAAAGAAGAATTAACATCCATTCTTCTGAAGCTGTAGCAAAAAAAATAGAAATGGAAGGAAAACTTCCAAACTCTTCCTATGGGGCCCGCATTATCTTGATCCTAAAACCAGACAAAGAACCCACCAAAAAGAAGAATTATGGACCAATATCCCTGATGAATATGGAAGCAAAAATTCCTAACAAAATACTAGCCAATAGGATCCAATAGTACATTAAAAGGATTATTCACCATGACCAAGTGGGATTTATTCCTGGGCTGCAAGGGGGCTCAACATCCACAAATCAATCAATGTAATACACTACATTAATGAAAGAAAAAACAAAAACCATATACTCTCAATAAATGCTTAAAAAGCATTGGATAAATTACAGCATCCTTTCTTGATTAAAATTCCATGTAGTGTAGGGATAGAGGGAGCATACCTCAATATCATAAAAGCCATTTATGAGAAGCTCACAGTGAATATCATTCTCAACAGAGAAAAACTGAGAGCTTTTCACCTAAGGTCAGGAACATGGCAGGGATGCCACCACTGCTATTCAACATAGTTCTAGAAGTCCTAGCCTCAGCAATCAGACAACAAAAAGAAATAAAAGACTTTGGAATTGGCAAAGAAGTCAAACTCTCAGTCTTTGCGGATGACATGACACTCTATGTGGAAAACCTAAAATACTTCATCCCAAACTTGCTAGAACTCATACAGGAATTCAGTAAAGTGTCAGGATATAAAATCAATGCACAGAAATCAGTTTCTATAGACCAACAATGAGACAGAAGAAAGAGAAACTAAGGATCTGATCCCACTTCCATCCAAACGATAAGATACCTAGGAATAAACCTAACTAAAGAGGTAAAGGATCTGTACTCAGAAAAGTATAGAACCCTCATGAAAGAAACTGAGGAAGACAACAACAAAGTCTTTCTTGTGATCTCTCCTCCTTCATTTCTTTCAACAAAGAAATGGAAAACTGTTCCATGCTCATGGATTGGAAGAACAAATATTGTTAAAATGACTATGCTACCTACAGCAATCCATATATTCAATGCAAATCCTATCAAAATACTTCTTCACCAAGCTAGAACAAATAATTCTAAAATTTGTATAGAGCCAAAAGGGACCCCAAATAGCCAGAGGAATGTTGGTGGCATCACAATTCTGGACTTTAAGCTCTATTACAAAGCTGCAATCATCAAGACAGTATGGTACTGGCACAAAACAGACACATAGATCAATGGAACAGAATAGAAAGTCCAGAAATGGACCCTCAACTCTATGGTCAACCATTCATCGTCCAATGGAAAAAAGACAACTCCCCTCAAAAAATGGTGTTGGGAAAATTGGACAGCCACATGCAGAAGAATGAAACTGGACCAGTTCTTTACACCACACACAAAAATAGATTCAAAATGGATGAAAGACCTCAATGTGAGACAGGAATCTATCAAAATTCTTGAGGAGACCAAAGGCAGTAACCTCTTCGACTTGAGGGATACCAACTTCTTCCTAGAAACATCGCCAAAGACAAGGGAAGCAAGGGCCAAAAAGAACTATTGGAACTTCATCAAGATGAAACACTTTGCACAGGAGATGAAACGCTTTTGCACAGCAAAGGAAACAGTCAACAAAACCAAAGACAACCGACAGAATGGGAGAAGATATTTGCAAATGACATATCAGATAAAGGGCTAGTATCCAAAATCTATAAATAATTTATCAAACTCAATACTCAACAAATAATCCAGTCAAGAAATGGGCAGAAGAGGGGCACCTGGGTAGCTCGGTGGGTTAAAGCCTCTGTCTTCAGCTCAGGTCATGATCCCAGGGTCCTGGGATCGAGCTCCACATTGGGAATCTCTGCTCAGCAGGGAGTCTGCTTCCTCCTCTCTCTCTCTGCCTGCCCCTCTGCCTACTTGTGATCTCTGTCAAATAAATAAATAAAATCTTTGAAAAAAAAAAAAAAGAAATGGGCAGAAGATGGGGCACCTGTGTGACTCAGTAGGTTGAGTCTCTACCTTCAGCATGGGTTGTGATCTCAGGATACTAGGATCGAGTCCCATGACAGGCTCCCTGCTCAGTGGGGAGTCTGCTTCTCCTCTCCCTTTGCCCCTTACCCTGCTTGTGCTTTCACTCTTTCTCACATAAATAAACTAAACATTGAAAAGAAAAGAAAAGATCAATAGAGTATCTACCAAAGAACATAAAGAAAAGGGGCTGGCTCAGTTGGTAAAACATGAGGATCTTGGGGTCATAAGTTCAAGTCCCATATTGGGCGTAGAGCTTACTTGAAAAAACAAGTCAATAAATCTTAAAAAGAAAAGATAAACAGACTGACAACAGGCTTCTAATCAGCAACAATAGATAAAAAACACATGGAATTGTATCTGAAGTCCTTGAGGGAATGGCTCAGTCTGTTGAGTGATGGGCTCTTGGCTTCAGCTCAGGTTGTGATCACAGGGTTGTGAGATCAACCCCAACTCTGAGCTCTGCCCTCAGTGTGAAGTCTGCTTAAGATTCTTTCTCTCCTGGGGCACCTGGGTTAAGCCTCTGCCTTTGGCTCAGGTCATGATCTCTGCGTCCTGGGATCGAGCCCACGTTGGTCTCTCTGCCTAATGGGGAGCCTGTTTCCCCCTCCCTCTCTGTCTGCCTCTCTGCCTACTTGTAACTACTCTTTCTGTCAAATAAATAAATAAAATCTTTATTTAAAAAAAAAAGATTCTCTCCCTCTGCACTTCCCCTTCTCTCTTAAATAAGTCATTAAGAATCTATACAAAAAAATAAAAAATAAAGCCTTGAGGGAAAACAGATGTTAGTTTTTTAAAGTATATTGTTCATCAGATTTTAATTTATTCTTCATTGTCATTAAAAATTTTTTTTTTTAATTTTTTATCCCCAGGGGTCCAGGCCTGTGAATCGCCAGGTTTACACACTTCACAGCACTCACCATAGCACATACCCTCCCCAATGTCCATAACCCCACCCCCCTTCTCCCACCCCCCCTCCCCCTAACAACCCTCAGTTTGTTTTGTGAGATTAAGAGTCACTTATAGTTTGTCTCCCTCCCAATCCCATCTTGTTTCATTTATTCTTCTCCTACCCACTGAACCCCCCATGTTGCATCTCCACTTCCTCATATCAGGGAGATCATATGATAGTCTTTCTCCGATTGACTCATTTCGCTAAGCATGATACCCTCTAGTTCCATCCACGTTGTCGCAAATGGCAAGATTTCATTTCTTTTGATGGCTGCGTAGTATTCCATTGTGTATATATACCACATCTTCTATATTCATTCATCTGTTGATGGACATCTAGGTTCTTTCCATAGTTTGGCTATTGTAGACATTGCTGCCATAAACATTCGGGTGCATGTGCCCCTTCGGATCACTACATTTGTATCTTTAGGGTAAATACCCAGTAGTGCAATTGCTGGGTCATAGGATAGTTCTATTTTCAACATTTTGAGGAGCTCCATGCTGTTTTCCAGAGTGATTGCACAAGCTTGCATTTCCACCAACAGTGTAGGAGGGTTCCCCTTCCTCCGCATCCTCGCCAGCATCTGTCATTCCCTGACTTGTTAATTTTAGCCATTCTGACTGGTGTTTCATTGTCATATTTTGATCAACACTTGTGAAGCATTCTTCTATTGAACTTCCTGAGAATGAAATGGAGTTATGATATTCATAAACTACAAAGTCATTATCTGATAAGTAAGTATAGAAAAATTAGAGTAATATGACTATTAAGTTAAGACAATAATGATGAAATAACAGAATGAGATATTGTTTGAAAGAATGATAGAATCAACAATACCTCAGAGCTATGAGAGAAAAGTAACTTCCTATCCCGAGAGGATAAATACAGTGCAAAATAAATTATTGTAACTGAAAATACCTTAGACAAATCCAGAATGTGTTTTTCTATTAGATTCCATTAGGACACCTAAAAATCACTGAGGCACTCTGCCAGCAATCAATGCTGGATCTCAGAGACATAATGGTTCAGTATATCTTATGGTAATTAATCTGCATTTTTTAAAAGGTTTTTTAATTTATTTATTTGACAGAGAGATAGATCACAAGTAGGCAGAGAGGCAGGCAGAGAGAGAGGGGGAAGCAAGCAGCCTCCCCACCAAGCAGAGAGCCGGACGCAAGGGTTAATCCCAGGACCCTGAGACCATGACCCTAGCCAAAGGCAGAGGCTTAACCCACTGAGCCACCCAGGCATCCCTAATCTGCATTTTAAATCATTATCTCTGGTAAAACTGACATGTTTTAAAGATCACACTATTTTCATATTATATGAGAGAGGAATGGACAAAATATACATTTTTAATGGATACTTTAGTGTACATAGAAACCTCTATTAAATGTTATAATAGGGGCACCTGGATGGCTCAGTCAATTTAGCGTCAGCCTTAGGCTTACGTCGTGATCCCAGGGTCCTGGGATCAGGGTCCTTGCTCGGGAGGGAGCCTGCTTCTCCCTCTCCCTCTCCCTGCTACTCCACCTGCTTGTGCTCTCTCTCTCTCTCTCATCCCCATGAAATAAATAAATAAATAGATAGATAAATAAAATATTCTTAAAAAAAAAAAAGAAATGTTATAGTAAATGTAGAATATTTCTGCATTTTAAATTGAGGTATAATTAACATAGAGTGTTATATTGGTTTCAGGTGTACCATACAGTGATTCAACAATCCTATACAGTTCTCCATGCTCATCATGATAAGTATACTCTCAATCCCTTTATCTATTTCACCTATTCCCCTACCCACTGCCTCTCTAGCAACTACCATTTCTCTGTATTTAAGAGTCTGGTTTTCTTGTTTGTCTCTTTTTTTCTTTGTTTTGGTTCTTAAATATCACCTATGAGTGAAATCATATGATATTTTTCTTTCTCTTACTGACTTCTCTCACTTAGCATTATACCTTCTAGGCCCATCCATGTTTTTGTAATTTCTACACTTTTTAAAACAACAACAAAAAAACCCTAAAGCCATAGCTCATTGGAAACAAAATAAATTTTTGACTTACTGCTTTGAGAAAATGTCACTTCAAAATTTTATCACCAATAATAAAAATCACTTAATAAAAATCAGTAAAATCTTTAGTTCACTTAGTACACTTTCTACAATAGAAGATTGGGATTTGGGGGTGCCTGGGTGGCTCAGTGGGTTAAGCCGCTGCCTTCATGATCTCAGGGTCCTGGGATCTAGTCCTATGTCGGGCTCTCTGCTCAGCGGGGAGCCTACTTCCCTTCCTCTCTCTCTGCCTACTTGTGATCTCTCTCTGTCAAATGAATGAATAAAAACTTAAAAAAAAAAAAAAGAAAGAAGAAGAAGATTCGGATTTCATTCTTTAAATACTCCACAAGCAACACTCATCACCTCTTCCAATAGTAGACCATAGTTATTGGGTATTTATTGTTTGTTTGTTTGTTTTGGTGCTGAACCCCAGGAGACCACAGTTTTAGAATCAATTAGTATTTATTCTTTTTTTAAAAAAAGATTTTATTTATTTATTTGACAGAGATCAGAAGTAGGCAGAGAGGCAGGCCAAGAGAGATTGGAGGAAGCAGGCTCCCGACGCCGAGCAGTGAGCCCCATGCGGGACTCCCCGTAGAGCAATGAGCCCCAATCCCAGGACCCTGAGATCATGACCTGAGCCAAAGGCAGAGGCTTTAACCCACTGAGCCACCCAGGCGCCCAGTACATATTCTTTTTAAAAAAATTTTTTTATTTATGAGAGAGAGAGAGTGAGCGAGAGTGGGGTGAAAGACAGAGGGGGAAGCAGACTCCCCGCTGAGCAGTTATTCCCAACTCAGGGCTCTCTCCCAGGTCCCTGAGATCATGACCTGAGCTAAAAGCAGTTGCTTAGCTACTTGAGCCAGCCAGGTGCCCAGTTTATGACTATATATATTTTATTCACAATTAAGCCAAATAATTATGGTTAATTTTGCCTTATATAAATTTTTGTTTTTCCTGGAATTTCCAATTGCCCTGGGTTTTTAAGGCTTTTTTTTTTTTTTTAAGATTTTTATTTATTTATTTGGCAGACAGAGATTACAAGTAGGCAGAGGAGATAGGCAGAGAGAGAGGAGGAAGCAGGCTCCCCGTAGAGCAGAGAGCCTGATGTGGGGCTCGATCCCAGGACCCTGGGACCATGACCTGAGCCAAAGGCAGAGAGGCTTTAACCCACTGAGCCATCCAGGTGCCCCATGCCCTGGGTGTTTGTTTGTTCATTTTGTTTCATAGATTCTGTCAAAAGTGTAAACCTCTTGGGGTGCCTAGTTGGCTCAGTTGGTCAAGTGTCAGACTCTTGGTTTCAACTCAGGTCATGATTTCATGGGTCCTAAGGTAGAGCCAGAGTCAAGCCCCTAACCAGGTGGAGCCCTGAGTGGATCTCTGCATTGAGCTCCAAGCTCAGCCAGACAGGCTGCTTGAGGATTCTCTCCCTCTGCCTCTCCCCCTCATTTGTGTGTGTGTGTGTGTGTGTGTGTGTGTACATGCATGCCTATGCATACTTGCTTGCTCTCTCGCTCTCTCTCAAATAAATAAATCTTGAAGAAAAAAAGAAGTATAAATCTCTCAGGTCAAACACAGTAGGTAGCCTGTTGACCTCATGTGTTGTCAAGCTAGCCTGGTGGCAGGAGGCCTGCTGCAAAGTTGTCCTGGCTCTTACCTACACCGTCATCCATGGAATCCCTTTGTTTCTTTTCTGTGTGGATCAACCCTTTATTTCCAGGATGCCATGTTTTGATTTTCCCTGGTTTCATCCTCTGTTTTAGTACTTCATCATCCACTAGCTTCCTGAGGAAGGGAGCACAGAAAGAAAATTTCCTGTCTTTGCATGCTCGGAAACATCTTGGAGGAATATAGGATTCTAGATTAAAAATAATAATCATCTAGAGTTTTGAGGGCATTATCCCCATCATTTTCTAGCTTTCAGGAGTTATTATTATTATTTTTTAAATGTTCCTTTAGTTTCATGAAGGGCAGGTTTTTTCCTTCTTTTTTTAAGATTTTATTTATTTATTTGTCAGAGATAGAGGGAGAGAGTGAGCGAGCACAGGCAGACAGAGAGGCAGGCAGAGGCAGAGGGAGAAGCAGGCTCCCTGCCAAGCTGGGATCATGACCCGAGCCAAAGGCAGCTGCTTAACCAACTGAGCCACCCAGGCGTCCCTTCAGGAGTGTTATTAAATCCAATGCCATTCTGTGTGTGCAACTGAGTATCCCTTGTATGCCAACCTGACTTTCTCTCTCAAAGCCTTTAACCTTTTTTTTTTTTCTTTTTTGAGAGAGAGAGAGAGTTGAGATGAGCGTGGGGCGGGGCAGAAGAAGAGGGAGGGAGAGAATCTTACGTAGCCTCTACAGCCAGTTCCGAGCCTGCTGCCAGGCTCTGGCTGGATATCGGGATCCTGAGATTATTACCCAAGCCAAAATCAAGAGTCTGACACTTAACCAAATGCGCTACCTGGATGCCCCTCTCCGGAAGCCTTTAGAAGTTTCACTAAATATTTACTATGAAATTTCATAATGAAATACCCTTGGGTGTTTGATTTTCAAAAAAAAAATTGTTTCTTTGTTTTTTATATTCAGTGTGTTAGTCCCTTTTAATCTGGAAACTCATGTCCTTCAGTTCAGGAACATATTTTTGAATTATTTCTTTAATAATTTTCCACCAATTACTTGATTTATTCTCTCTTCCAAAACTCCTTTAAAAAAAAAAAAGATTTTATTTGTTTATTTGACAGAGACAGAGATCACAAGTAGCAGAGAGGCAGGCAGAGGGGGCGACGAAAGCAGGCTCCCCACCGAGCAGAGGGTCCAACGTGGAGCTCGATCCTAAGACCCTGAGATCATGACCTGAGCTGAAGGCAGAGGCCCAACCCACTGAGCCACCCAGGCGCCCCCCCAAAACTCTGATTTTTAAAGATTTTAAAATTTATTTTTGTGAGGGGGAGAGAGAGTGCGAGAAAGTATGAGCAGGGAGAGGGGCAGAGGGAGGAGCAGATTCCCCGAGCAGGGCTTAATCCCAGGATCCTGGGATCCTGACCTGAGCTAAAGCCAAGAGTTGGAAACTTAACCCACTGCTGAGCCATCCAGGGACCCCTCTGAGGATATTAATTGCAGTTTTTTGTAATTGTCTTCTGACTCCTTCATTATCTGTTATCCTCTTGGCTCCTTTTCTTATCTTTCATGTTTGAGGCTGCCTTCAGATCTCTGTTAATCCTTGGCTATCTGCTCCGACTTGAGCATGAGGTCCAAAAGAGAAATTGAAAGCTCATAGAGGGTCCAGAAAAAGTCAGCTGGTGGGCCTCATTGCGTGGTGGATGAGGGAGGGACCAGTTCTTGAACTCCTATGAACTTTTCTCCTGGGTCAGTCATTGTCCCCCAAAAAGGAATTTTCCAATCCTCCTGACCCTGCTTTCAAAGGACTAAGATCTAATTTTTTAAGTCTTTACAAGTGCTAAGACTCC
Source organism: Mustela nivalis (assembly GCF_964662115.1). NCBI lineage: Eukaryota > Metazoa > Chordata > Mammalia > Carnivora > Mustelidae > Mustela > Mustela nivalis. The sequence continues at coordinate 109,859,012 of NC_139029.1, read as the reverse complement.
AATTATCTTACACCGTTTTGGATTCTAGCTCCACACCTCATGAGTAGAATGGAAAATATTCAAACTTAAGGATTTAAAACCTCACACATCTGACTTTCCATTTTCAAAATTACATCTTTCATTTGCTCCAGTCTTCCCTTTCTTTGTCCTTGTGCTTTTCTGTTTTTTAAAATTTTTACTTTCTTACTCTCATTTTTTGTTATTGTTGTTATTCTTTTGGTTAACTCATGGCCCAAGGTGACTAATGGAGCTCCAGTTATCATATCTGCATTCTAGCCAAAAATCAGGAGGTTGGGGAAATGGCACAAAATGATTAATATAAACTTTAATCATTTATTTATTTATTTATTTATTCATTCATTTTCAAGTAATTTCTGTGGCCAAGATGGGATTGAGCTTACCACACCAAGATCAAGAATCCCACACTCCACTGACCAAGCAAGCCAGGGGCCCCCTTTATGTTCCTTTTAAATAGCTTTCTTATAGGGGCACGTGGGTGGCTCAGTGCGTTAAAGCCTCTGTCTTCCACTCAGGTCATGATCTCAGGGTCCTGGGATCAAGCCCCGAATCCGGCTCTCTGCTCAGTGGGGAGCCTGCTTCCTCCTCTCTCTCTGCCTGCTCCTCTGCCTACCTGTGATCTCTCTCTGTCAAATAAATAAATAAAATAAAATAAAAAAGAAAACAGGTGTAGCTACTATTAAAAAAAAAGGGGAGGGGTGCCTGGGTGGCTCAGTGGGTTAAGCCTCTGCCTTCGGCTTGGGTCATGATCTCAGGGTCCTTGGATCAAGCCCTGCATCAGGCTTTCTGCTCAGCAGGAAGCCTGCTTCCCCCTCTCTGTTTGCCTGCCTCTCTGCCTACTTGTGACCTCTCTCTCTCTCTGTCAAATAAATAAATAAAATCTAAGGGAACAAAAAGGTTTCTTATATGTGTTATTCAGCAACTTTGGCTTATATCTCATTGGCCAGAGTTTTCACATGGCTACCCTTAGCTGCAAGGGAACACAGGAAACATGAATTATTTTACTAAAGAAGTAGAGGAGAGTGGAGTTTCTATTTTTAAGTTCTTAATTGATTGATTGATTGATTGATTTAAAAGTAGGCCCCATGCCCAGCACAGAGCTCAATGCTGGGGTCAAACTCATGACCCTGAGATCAAGACCCTGAGATGAAGACCTGAGCTTAGATCAAGACTCAGACACCCAACCTTTGGAGCCATCCAAGTACCCCTTAAGTTTTTATTTTATTTTTTTTTTTTTAAGATATTTATTTATTTATTTATTTGACAGAGAGAGATCACAAGTAGGCAGAGAGGCAGGCAGAGAGAGAGAGAGAGAAGGAAGCAGGCTCCCTGCTGAGCAGAGAGCCCGATGCGGGTCTCGATCCCAGGACCCTGAGATCATGACCTGAGCCGAAGGCAGCGTCTTAACCCACTGTAATCACCCACTGTTCATCATGATAAGTGTATTCCTTATTCCCTTTACCTATTTCACCCATTTTCCCACCTCTCTCCCTTCTGGTAACCATCAGTTTTTCTCGTTGTAGTTAAAAGCCTGTTTCTTGGTTTGTCTCTCTTTTTCCCCTTTGCTCATTTGTTTTGTTTCTTAAATTCCACATATGAGTATAATCATATAGTATTTGTCATTCTCTGACTAACTTATTTCACTTAGCATTATACTCTCTAACTTCATCCATGTCATTCCAGTTAGCAAGATTTCATTCTTTTTTATGACCGAATTATACACACACACACATCTATATCTATCATCTATATCTCACATCTTTTTTATCCATGCATCCATTGATAGGATACTTGGGCTGCTTCCATATCTTGGCTATTGTAAATAATGCTGCTATAAACAGAGGGGTGTCTGTATCCCTTTGAATTAGTGTTTTTGTATTCTTTGGGTAAATACCCAGTAACCCCGAGAATGGAGTTTAGACAGGTGACTACTAGACTCTGCAGTGGTACCTCCCCTTAGCTACTCAATATCTCTCATGTGGCTATTCGTGTTCCAGCAATATATACTTATCTATTTAAGTAATCTCTGCAAGCAGCGTGGGACTCAAACTCATGACTCGAAGATCAAAAGTCACATACTAAACCAACTGAGCCAGGTGCCCCTAGCAACCTATGAACCAAAGACAAATTATCAACTGCCAATTCATCTTATATACAATGGTGGAATAAGAAAAATTAACCATAAGCAAAGCTCTCTCTTTTTCAATAGAGCATAGGAAACACCCAGGAGTTGCTAGTCTCCAGCCCATAGACCATTGAGTGGTTTGCCTACGCTCTCATCCCTTGAACCTGGATATGCCAATGTTTGGTTGAACAATATAGAGAGCAGAAGTGATACTTTGTAACCTCTAAGGCTAGGTCCTGAAAGGCAATGCAGCTTTTGCCTAGTTTGCTGAAACACTGATGCTAGGACCAAGTTAGCACTCCAGCTGTCTGGAGGCCACCATCTTGTGAGGAACCCCAAAGTAGCCTACACAGACAGCCCTTGAGAAGCCCCAAGAATATACAAAGTGAAATGCCCAATCATCCCCTGGCTGTTCCAGCTCCAGCTGTGTGACTCCTACCACACCAGACACCCTGACCCAAGGTGCCCAGCAAAACCCTTTGGAGCCACAGAAGCTGTGGGGATAATAAATGATTGTTATTTTTAAGTTTTGGAGTAAATGTGTTACACAGCAATAGATATGTGGAATAACAGGGTAGGTGCCCTGACGGAAGAATTAGTTCCTTAATTGGTCGTTGGTCTGTCTGGCTTACCCTTGTTCTGCCCCTTGGGAAAATCTCCAATGCTTTCCATGGACTCTTGCTCTGCCCTCAGGGAGGTGGTTCTTTGCCCACCATCCCTCAAAGCCCACCTGAAGGGGCCACAGTGGGGGATACTCTCCTTAAAGACCATGCAGTTTGGGAAGCCACCTCTAGAGGGAGCCACTTCCCAGTTGTGGATCCCGGATGCTTTAGTTTATAGCCATAGGGTGTGGCAGGCCAGGTGGGGATGTTTGTTTGTTTTTGGTTTTGTTAACATATTTTCCTGACAGAATTAGTAGGCTTCCAGTCAATTCTTTTTTTTTTTTTTTTTTTTAAGATTTTATTTATTTATTTGACAGACAGAGATCACAAGCAGGCAGAGAGGCAGGCAGAGAGAGAGAGAGGAGGAAGCAGGCTCTCCGCGGAGCAGAGCCCCATGCGGGGCTCGATCGCAGGACCCTGAGATCATGACCTGAGCGGAAGGCAGAGGCTTTAACCCACTGAGCCACCCAGGCGACCCAACTTCCAGTCAATTCTTAAACATGAGTTACCCTGGCAAATGTACCATATTGAGGCGAGGCTAGAAACTCATATTTTGCATATTGGTAGTTGTGTCATCCCCCCCATCCCAGCCCTGAAACCCTGCCAGTTGTTGGAGGCTTGACGGGTTACTCGGATCTTCACAGGGAGTCTTGCACCATAGTCAAGTCAGGCACAGAACTCTTAAGCAAAAGTGCTTGAAAGAGTGTTAACTCCTGGTGAGTGACTGTTTAGCAGCCGCCATTTTGAACTGCTTCAATTTGGGATAGAGAAGCAGTTGTCTTTTTCAGTCCATCAGCCTCCATATAAAAAACACTCTCCCTCAAACTTTTATGTTCCTGAGTGTGTGTGTGTGTGTGGAGAGAGAGAGAAAGAGAGAGAGATAATGCTTTCCTTAGAAGTGTTATTTCCCTTCCCTTTCTTTTCTTTTTTATATTTTCAGATTGGTTCAAGCGTAGTTTCATGTCTCATGCAGAATTTTGCTAAAAGCAGCACCAACAAACCAGAACATGAAACCCTTACTCAATGGCTCTCTAAGATGCATTAACTTTATTAGTTGCATTAAGATGCATTAACTTTATTAGTTGCATTAAGATGCAACTAACTCTTGGCCCAAGTGGTTTGCAAGTACTAGGGGCTGCTAGCTTTCCAGCCTGCAGTGGAACAGATCCTCCCTAAACAACAGGTGACATGCTTCCCGTAAGCAAATGCCACATTTTACATACCACTCCACTTCCATCAGTGTGGGACTGCATTTATGTTTGTGATTCAGACTAGAAACAGACTCTTAAATGAGCGGAAGTTAATTTTTCTCTCAAGGTAGTATGTCCGGATGTAGATCGCCCAGTGCTGCTGACATAGTGTTGTGGGGGTGGAGATGGGGGTGGGGGTGTGGTCCTCATCTTCCCTGTTTACCATCCTCAGCCTGCGTTCTCAATCTGCATCTTGCCTCCAGATCACAAGATCCTTCAATCATCAAGTATGAGCTCCAAACAGGAACAGAAAGTGGGGAGAAGGGAAAAAGGCTTGAAAGAATTAAAGAGGGTATATGGCAGCTGTCTGCCCTTTCTTTCTTCCTTCCTTCCTTTCTTGTTTAAGATTTTATTTGTCAGAGAGAGTAGGAGCAGGGGAAGCTGCAGACAGAGGGAGAAGCAGGCTCCACTGGGAAGCAGGGAGCAGGATGTGGGACTCAATCCCAGGATGCTGGAATCATGACTAGAGTGGAAGGCAGACACTTAACCAACTGAGCTACCCAGGCATCTCTGCCCCTTCTTTAAAGGAGCAATTCTGGAAGATCCATCCAGTAAACACCACTCTCGGCTTTTGTGTTGTTGGGTCCCCCCAAAATTGGGTACCCCAATAATGGGTCTGTGATTAAAGGAGCAAGACTGATACAAAGCGAAGGTCGAGCAAAGCTTTATTTCGTGCCAAGCATCAGGAATCAGCCAACCGTCAAACAGACTGCTCCTGGCTGCCCTTACAGAGAGGACGACCCCTCCCTGTTTTCCAGACTAACTTTTATAGAGCAAAGGCCATGTGGTTGGGCCTGGCCACACACAGGTGGCCAATGAGATTGTAACACACACACAGGAAACTCCACAGTGATGCTAGGTGACCAACTGAATTACAATTTACCCTAGTAGACATTTGATTTAGCCTATCACACCTTGGTTAGGATTGGCGCCAAAAGGCTCCCAAAGGGCGGGGGCCCATACTCCTTGGTAGCTAGGAGACAGTATGCGCCCCCACTGATTGAATACCTCCACCTTGCCTGACCTACCCTTGTACTTGGACTTTGTTACATGGGACTGGTTTCCCAGACTTACTTTTAAATAAGTTCCCAAGGTCAATTTAAGCTTTACAGCAAAATGGCAGTTCAACCAGGGTGGGGCTGCTCTGGCTGAATAGGCCCTTACAGTGTGTTTCTGTACATAGAATGTAGTCTCATAGTCACAAGTAGCTGTAAGAGGTGGAAAATAACAAGTTATTTTGCCACCCAAGATAATAGTGGCATGAGCAAACTTTTGTAATTGATGAATATGATCTTCTTGATGGTGGTGATGGTTTTATGCTTGTGTACTAAGTTGAAACTTTTCGAACTACATTTTATATATGTGCAGCATATTGTATGTCAGGTGTACCTCAATATAGCTGTTTAAAATGTATGTGTTCTAGAAAAAAAATGTATTCTCTAGTAATTGGCTGCAGGGTTTTATATAAGTTCATTAGGTCAAACCTTTGGTTGTGTTGCTCAGATCTTCTATATTCTTTTTTTTTTTTTTTTTAAGATTTTATTTATTTATTTATTTGTCAGAGAGAGAGGAGCGAGAGTGAGCACAGGCAGACAGACTGGCAGGCAGAGGCAGAGGGAGAAGCAGGCTCCCTGCCAAGCAAGGAGCCCGATGTGGTACTCGATCCCAGGACGCTGGGACCATGACCAGGGCCGAAGGCAGCTGCGTAACCAACTGAGCCACCCAGGCGTCCCAGATCTTCTATATTCTTAATGAAAAACATACACACATCTATGTTTTTTCTATTTTCCTGATCCATAAATTAACTGAGGGATCTATGTTAAGATTTCCCACAATTGGGTAGATTCATCCATTTCTCCTGGGCATTTTGTCAATTTTTTCTTGATAAGATTGAAACTGTATTATTAAGAACATATAGGTTTATAATTATTGTGTCTTTGTAGTGAATTGAAACTTATATCAACGTAGTAGCTCTTTTTACGTGTGGGTACTTTTTTTTTTTTTTTTTTTTTTTTAAAGATTTTATTTATTTATTTGACAGAGAGAAATCACAAGTAGATGGAGAGGCAGGCAGAGAGAGAGAGGGAAGCAGGCTCTCCGCTGAGCAGAGAGCCCGATGCGGGACTCGATCCCAGGACTCTGAGATCATGACCTGAGCCGAAGGCAGCGGCCTAACCCACTGAGCCACCCAGGTGCCCACGTGTGGGTACTTTTGTCATAAATTTTATTTCATTTCATCTGGTATTAATATATTTACACTAGCTTTCTTTCAGTTGTATTTGCCTGGTACATATATATTTTCTGTTCTACTTTTAGGCCTTATATTTCTTATTAGGTAGGTCTCTTATAATTAATATATATAGCTAGGTATTAATTTTAATTTAGTCTAATAAGTAAAAACTGCCTTCTTACTGGAGAATTCACTTTATTTACATTGATTGTTTTTTTTTTTTTAAGATTTTTTTTTATTTTATTTGACAGAGAGAGAGATCACAAGTAGGCAGAGAGGCAGGCAGAGACAGAGGGGGAAGCAGGCTCCCTGCTGAGCAGAGAGCCTGATATGGAGCTCGATCCCAGGACACTGAGATCATGACCCGAGCCGAAGGCAGGGGCTTAATCCACTGAGCCACCCAGACGCCCCTTACATTGATTGTAATTGGGATATCATTGGATTCATTTCTAGCAAATATTTTTTGGTGGTTTTTATGTGTCCAGAATTTTCTTAAAACTTTTATTTATTCTCCTTTCTTTTCTCCTTTTGGGCTATTTGAGTCCCCGTCCATTCCTTTTTTTCTCCCTACATACTTGGAAATTACATACTCTGTTTCTGTTCTACTGATATTTATTTATTTATTTATTTAAAATATTTTATTTATTTATTTGACAGAGAGAGATTACAAGTAGGCCAAGAGGCAGGCAGAGAGAGAGAGAGAGGAGGAAGCAGGCTCCCTGCAGAGCAGAGAGCCCGATGTAGGGCTCGTTCCCAGGACCCTGAGATCATGACCTGAGCCAAAGGCAGAGGCTTTAACCCATTGAGCCACCCAGGCACCCCATGTTCTACTGATATTTAAATGAAAATTTTTATTTTGTTTTTTATTTTTCTTGTTATTTTGTTGTTAAAGATTTTATTTTTAAGTAATCTCTACATCCATTGTGGGGCTTGAACTCACAACCCTGAGATCAAGAGTCACACGGTCCACTGACTGACCCAGCCAGGTGCCCCTAAATGAAAAATTTTAACATGAACGTTTAATTTAACAATCAAAATTAAAACCTTGAGGGCACCTGGGTGGCTCAGTGGGTTGGGCCACTGCCTTCGGCTCAGGTCATGATCCCGGGGTCCTGGGATCGAGTCCGCATCGGGCTCTCTGCTCAGCGGGGAGCCTGCTTCCTCCTCTCTCTCTCTGCCTGCCTCTCTGCCTACTTGTGATCTCTCTCTGTCAAATAAATAAATAATTCTTAAAAAAAAAATTAAAACCTTGAGTAACTTTAATCAGTCCCTCCCAACCAATATACAGTTAAGCTCAAGATTTTATAAAGTTCTGTCTTTCCTAGTTTTACATTTGATTTTTTAAAAAATATTTAGTTTATTTATTTGTCAGAGAGAGAGCAAGAGAGAGAATGAGAGAGAGAAAGAGAGGGAGAGGCAGGCAGAGATGCAGGCTCCCTGCGGAGCAGGCTCCATCTCCGGATCCTGGGATCATGACTTAAGCTGAATGCTTAATGGACTGAGCCACCCAGGCACCTCACTAGTTTTGATTTTTAAGTTACAATTTGGACGTAAACAGTTATAATACTTGTTATGAACAACACATCCCAGCCCACTCTCCCCGTTTTCCATTTCAACCACTTTCAACTCCTGTTTCCCTTAGGTTGTTTTTTTTTTTAAGATTTTATTTATTAATTTGACAGACAAGAGATCACAAGTAGACAGGGAGGCAGGCAGAGGGGGAGGGGGAAGCAGGCTCCCCGCTGAGCAGACAGCAAGATGCGGGGCTCCATCCCAGGACCCTGGGATCATGACCTGAGCTGAAGGCAGAGGCTTTAACCCACTGAGCCACCCAGACCTGTTTCCTGTAGTTTACCAGTTATCTCCATATCCCTAAATAACATCTTATATTGTGAATACTTCATTTTTTATTTTATAATATTATGAATGGTTTTCTTTTCTTTTCTTTTTTAAGATTTTATTTATTTATTTGACAGGCAGAGATCACAAGTAGGCAGAGAGGCAGGCAGAGAGAGAGGAGGAAGCAGGCTCCCTGCTGAGCAGAGAGCCCAAAGCGGGGCTCGATCCCAGGACCCTGGGATCATGACTTGAGCTGAAGGCAGAGGCTTTAACCCGCTGAGCCACCCAGGCGCCCCTATGAATGGTTTTCTAAAATGAAAGAGGACTCCGATCATCCATAGCCTCTGCCTCCCTGCCCAACTTCCTCCATATAACGACTTTAGTTAAAGGACTATTCAGAACTGTCATTATTTTGTCTATGTCAATTTTTTTTTTAAAGATTTTATGTACTTATTTGACAGACAGAGATCACAAGCAGGCAGAGAGGCAGGCAGAGACACAGAGAGGGGGAAGCAGGCTCCCCGCCGAGCAGAGAGCCTGATGTGGGGCTCGAGCCCAGGATCTCAGGATCATGACCCCAGCAGAAGGCAGAGGCTTTAACCCACCAAGCCACCCAGACGCCCCTTATTTTGACTATGTAAATGCTATTCATAGATGTGTCTTGAGATATTTTTCCTTCCTTGGAATGTTTTTTGTCTTCTACTTATTACCAGCTGACTCCAAACTCTTCTCCAACTGTCTACATTTCCTCTGAAAGCACTCAATCTCACCTTCCCATAGATGTCATTCCTGGGGACTCCTGGGCCCATCCTTTCTGACCTCTTTGCCTTCTTCCCTGTGACCTCCCCTCACTCTCATCCTGCAATTCTCTGGCTTCTTGCCTGTGTCGAATTCCATTTCCCACATTCCACCGGACTTCATTCTTGGTTTACTCTCTCTTGCTTTGGTGGGCCAAAGCCTCCAGTTTTCTTCTGAAGAGTTGTTCTAGCCCAACCAGCCAACCGCCAGTTTGGGCTTATTGGCTTATCTGCGTGTGTGTCGCCCTGAGGGAGACCTTGGGTCAAAGAAACCCTAGGTCTGTCACCAAACAAAGGAAGAGACTACAGGCCTTGGGGCAAGGGTGAGGCTTAGGTGAAATTTAAATGAAGCGGTTTTCTTAATGGGCTCCAGGTAAACAGAGATCCACGCAAAGTGGTTAATATCAGGGTTGGACTAAGAAGTAAACAGATGTGAGATACTGTGTCGGGAAATACCCTATCTGAAGCTTCGAGCCTGGGTTGTAAATCAGCACTGCTTCTCTGTCTCAAGGAGACTTGGATCCTTCAGGTGGAAGGAGAAGGATTCGTTCTTACTGATAGGTTTTCAAAAAGCAATCTATCTATCTATCTTTCTGATGATATCTTTTTTCTTTTAATTATTGTTTGTATATGGGGCACCTGGATGACTCAGTCCTTAAGCATCTGCCTGGGGTCCTGGGATTGAGTTCCACCTAGGGCTCCCCACTCAGGAAGCCAGCTTCTCCTTCTCCCACTCTCTCTGCTTGTGTTCCCTCTCTTGCTGTCAAATAAATAAAATCTTCTAAAAAATATATTGTTTGTATGTAATAAAGGTGATGATTTCTTTATATTTCCCTCCATTATTTTATTGAATTACGTAGATATTTGTAGGATTTTTTCATTTAATTCTCTTGGATTTTCAAAGTAGACAATGATAGCACCTATAAATAGTAATAGTTTTATTTACCGCTTTCTAATTGTACTTTTAATTTTTTTATTATTTTATTTTTTATTACCATATAATGTATTAGTTGTTTCAGGGATAAAGGTCTGTGATTCATCAGTTTTACACAATACACAGTGCTCACCACAACACAAAATCCCATCCAATAGCAATGTTTCTCAGAGCCCATGAGTTTAGAGAACAAAGTTTCTTGGTGAGGGAGAAAGCAGCAGTCACAGAAGGGAGTCCTTATGAACTTTATGGCTACATACTGGGGAAAAGAGTTTTTTCTGTTAACCTTGCTGGCTTTCTGTGATGGCAGGGCAGGATTTTACCTTCCCTTTCTAAGTTTTACTTTCTCGGGGTGTGTGGGAGACAGTATTTTTGAGCCTCAGCAGGGAGCTGTTAGCCTTCAGGTTCTTTTTAGCATAATCTGGCTGGACATCTTCCTGGGGGAATCCTTGATGTCAGTATCTTCTGATCAGATTCTGATCAGATTCCAGTCTCTTTCTTGGAAAGTAGGGTTCAGATTGCTAGCATGCTGGGTCCCGAGTTTGGGGAAAGGGCTGGGGTTCTCAGAATTCAGGATGTAAATGTTCTTTTGGTCCTCTTGTTTTTAGCATGATATTTCCGCCTTCTCTGGAGGTTAAGACTCCGCTTTTCTACCACGGTGGGGGAGGAAGTCACAGAACTGCTTGGAATACTTAGGGAACCTGGAATAATACAACCTTCCTTAGACAGATTTTCAAAGAATTTCCCTGTTTTTCACCACGCCTTTATCATCCCTGTCAGAGGAACCTGGTGTTGCCGACTCCTGATCAAGGCGTTCTGCACCCGCATCTAACCAACTGCCCTTCCAGCTCTGCCCACTGACTTAGAATTTGGTTTTCCTTGGCCTATGCCATCAGTTACACACATTCACCTGCTTTCCAGCTTCCCAAATTTCACTTTTCCGATCTCTGTCTTCGTGAGCTGGTCTTTTTAAAAATGCCTTTATTATCAATTCAGTAGATTTCATGAAGGAGCAAAAATAAATGAGTATATACAATATACCCTCTATACCCAAAAGTTTGTCTTGCTTTTGAACCACATAATTTAGATATGATCATTATTGTCATATATAAGCTGTGTTGATTTAGCTTTCCCCGCAAGTTCACTAATTTTTTTTTTCTCACACTAATTTTTTGCTTTGTAGACCTTCTCTCTGGGATAGTTTATATTCTCCCAGAAGAAATCTTGTAAGAGTTCTTACAGTTAAGATATGCTGGTAGTAAACTCTCTGTTTCTGTTGGTGTAAAAATGTCTTTCACCCTCGTATGTGCCAAGGAGTTTGGACTTTATCATCCACCCATTTTGAGAGGGGGGGTTTTAGGCATCTGAATATGATTAGTTTTGTTTTATAGGAAAACATTCTCAATTGGGGTGGGCAATGATAAGGAATGTGTTGCGAACATTAGATATGACGGTGGCTGGAACAAGGGTTGTGATGATGTGTTTGGGGGGTCGATTTGAGAGATACTAAGGAGTTAGAATTGACAGACTTTGGTCACCGTGGTGATGAGGAAGCAGAAAGAGTGTGGAAGAGGCCTCCCAGGTTTGTGTGTGATAGCGGTGCTAACTTTCCCTAAGATGCAGATCCAGGGACAAGAGAATGTTTGGTAGAAAGTGGTGAATTTGGTTCCCATCATGGGTGCTTGGAAGTATCTATGGCATTTCTGGGTGGCCCTCTGGAACTCAGGTGGGAGAGCTGAGTGAGTGACACACATGCCGAGCTCTTAGGTCAAGGGGATAGATGCTTGTGGATGAGGCCCTCAGGGAGATGATGTGGACTAATGAGGGGATTTTGGGACCTTGGGTGTGTGAGGACTTCCAGCATCTAAAAGCTGAGTCTACCTGGGTGACTTCTGTGTCATGGGGGGGGTGAAGCTGAGCAAACTTGGAGTGTGCTCTCACACTCACTGATGGTCATTTCAGCAGCTCACTTTTCCCTCAGGGGGCCATAGTCTAAAACCACAGGAAGGCTTTTCTCATCTTTGTTCACAAACAAAAAGAAACACTTTATATGGCTTTAAGGATGAAACGTTCTCCTCTTTTTTTTTTTTTTTTTTTAAAGATTTTACTTTTACGTAATCTCTACCCCTAATGTGAGGTTTGAATTTACAACCCCAAGATCAAGGTTCCCATGCTCCTGATCGCAGGGTTGTGAGATCCAGCCGGCATAGGGCTCTGTGTTCAGCTTGGAGTCTGCTTAAGACTCTCTCCCCCTGGCTGGTGGCTCAGTCATTAAGCATCTGCCTTCGGCTCAGGTCATGATCCCAGTGTCCTGGGATTGAGCACCACATTGGGCTCCCTGCTGAGCCTCTTATTGTGCTCATACTATCTCGCTATCTCTCTCTCAAATAAATAAATAAAATCTTAAAAAAGAAAATAGACTCCGCCCCTCCCCCTCAAGTAAATAAATAAAATTTTAAACTAACAAATAAACAAACAAGCTTCATACTCCACCTGCTGAGCCATCAAGGCACCCTCTCTTTGTCTTCTTCCCAAGTTCTCTCAGTCCATTTTACTGGTTCCCCTATTGCCCTGACCTTCATACTCTGGAGTTCCCTATGGCTCGGTCCTTGGACTTTTTTCTTTTCTTTCTTTTTTTTTTAAATATTTTATTTATTTATTTGACAGATCACAAGTAGTTGGGGGGGGGGCAGGGAGCAGGCTCCCCGCTGAGCAGACAGTGAGATGCGGGGCTCCATCCCAGGACCCTGGGATCCTGACCTGAGCTTAAGGCAGAGGCTTTAACCCACTGAGCCACCCAGGTGCCCCTTCTTTTTTATCTTCATACAGTCCCTTGGAGAACTCATGCATTCCCTTGGTGAACTCACACATTCTAACCAGGACTTTAAATAGTATCTATAAGCTGATGACACCCAAATTTGTATCTCCACTTGGAAGTGTCATATGATTGACTATGACTGAAATCAAGCTGCTGACCTTGCCCTGAAATGGGCTTCTCCTGGTTGCATTCCCAGCTCATGAAATGGCAACACCAGGTGTACCTGGCTGGCTAAGTCAGTAGAGCATGTGACTCGTAGTCTCAGGGTTGTGAGTTCAAGCCCCATGTTAGTTGTGGAGTCTACTTAAAAAAAATTTTTTTTTTAATTGGCAACATCATTGTACTTCCTCAGGTCTCAATGTTTTGAATTTCTTTTTCTCAAACCCCACATCCATCTTTTTAAAAATGAAGTTTTGGGGCACCTGGGTGGCTCAGTTGGTTAAGCATCTGCCTTCAGCTTAGGTTTTGATCCCAGTGTCCTAGGATCAAGTCCTGCATCAGGCTCCTAGTTCAGTGTGGAGCCTGCTTCTCCTTCTGCCTGCCACTCCCCCTCTTGCTTGTGCTCTCCTCTCTCTGACAAACAAATAAAACCTTTTTCTTAAAAAGTTTTATTTATTTAGACAAATTTTTCTTTTTAAATTTTTAATTCCAGGGTAATTAACAGTGTTGTATTTGTTTCAGGTGTACAATGGAGTGATTTGACACCTCCATATATTACTTGGTGCTCATCACAAGTGCACTCCTTAATCCCTACCGCCTATTTCATCCATCCCTCAGCCCACCTCCCCTCTGTTAACCATCAGTTTGTTCTCTGTAGTTAAGAGTCTGGTTTTTGTTTTGTCTCCCCCGCCACCCCACTCATTTGTTTTGTTTCTTCAATTTCATGTATGAATGAAATTATATGGTATTTGTCTTTTTCTGGCTTATTTCGTTTAGCGTTATACTCTTTAGATCCATTGATGTCATTGCAAACAGCAAGATTTCATTCTTTTTTACGGCTGAATAATATTCCACTGTATGTATATGCCACGTCTTCTTTATCCATTCCTCTGTCAGTGGACATTTAGGTTGCTTCCATAATTTGGCTCCTGTAAATAATGCCACAATAAGCATAGGGTGTTTGTATATCCCTCTGAATTAGTGTTTTTATATCCTTTGGGTAAATACCCAGTAGTGTGATTACTGGATCATAGGGTAGTTCTAACTTTTTGAGAAACCTCCATACTGTTTTCCACAGTGGCTGCACCAGTCTGGATTCCCACCAACACTGCATGAGGGTTCCTATTTCTCCACATCTGCATTAAGACTTGTTGTTTCTTGTGTTTTTTATTTTAGCCATTCTGACAGGTGATATCTTATTGTGGTTTTGATTTGCATTTCCCTGCACATCCAACCCAAAAGTAAGTCAGGCCACTATGTTACATCTCCTTCCTTTATCTTTTTTTTTTTTTTTTAAGATTTTATTTATTTATTTGACAGACAGAGATCACAAGTAGGCAGAGAGGCAGGCAGAGAGAGAAGAGGAAGCAGGCTCCCTGCAGAACAGAGAGCCCGATGCGGGGCTTGATCCCAGGACCCTGGGATCATGACTTGAGTCGAAGGCAGAGGCATTAACCCACTGAGCCACCCAGGCGCCCCTCCTTTATCTTTTTTTTTTTTTAAAGATTTAATTAATTTATTTGACAGAGAGAGAGAGCGAGAAAGGGAACACAAGCAGGGGGAGTGGGAGAGGGAGAAGCAGGCTTCCTGCCGAGTGGGGAGCCCAATGCCAGACTTGAGCCGAGGACTCTGGGATCATGACCTGAGCCCAAGGCAGATGCCCAAGGACTGTGCCACTCAGGTGCCCATGTCATGTCTCCTTCCAACGTCACTCTGAGAAAAAAACACTTTCCAATAGCCCCCAAGGTATCCCATGACCTGATCCATTCCTCCCACTCCCTTCCCCCTCCGGAACACACTCCCACCTCAAGCTCTAGTATTTACTCTTTCTGGAATGTTCTCACAGATAGCTATGCAAATAGCTGCATGGCTCACTCACTAACTTTCAGCCTTTACTTAAATGCCACCTTCTCCAAAAGGCGTTTACTGTCTGTCCTATCTAAAATTGCAGCCCTCCTACATTTCCTATCCTCCTTTCCTGCTTTATTTTTCACATTAAAAACAGATTAATAGATTATTTCTTAAAGCAGTTTTAGGTTTATGGAAAAATTGAGTAGAAATTATAGTTACCGTGTACTTCCTTCTCCCTAGTTTCCCCATTATTAACATCTTGCATTAGTATGGTACATTTGTTGCAATTAATGAACTAATATTGATGTATTATTATTATTTTTAAAGATTTTATTTATTTATTTGACAGAGAGAGAGATCACAAGCAGGCAGAGAAGCAGGCAGAAAGAGAGAGGGAAGCAGGCTCCCCACTGAGCAGAGAGCCTGATGTGGGACTTGATCCCAGGACCCGAGATCATGACCTGAGCCAAAGACAGAGGCTTTAACCCACTGAGCCACCCAGTGGGATCCATCAAGTCCCACATCAGGCTCTCTGCTCAGCAGGGAGCCTGCTTCCCTTCCTCTCTCTGCCTGCCTCTCTGCCTACTTGTGATCTCTGTCAAATAAATAAATAAATAAATAAATAAAATCTTAAAAAAAAAAAATTAAGTAAGTGAATAGTGCCTCTAATTGAAGAACAAACTCCTATTCAGAACTCTCCTGGCCAAAGTAATCTGTGAAACAGTGTTTAGCTTTCTAGACCCTTAGAATTTCAACTCCACTGCCTTTGACCTTGGTTAATACCTAACCTAACCTGTCGTGCCACAGTTTCCTCCGCGGTAAAATGGAGATAATATTAATACCTCCCCCATGCGGTTGCGGTAAGGATTATGTAAGTTAATATACATGAAGTTCTTTTTTTTTTTTAAAGGTGGGCGCGGGTGGGGGGGCTGTCTCCCTGACGGGCAGAGAGCCCGATGTGGGGCTCCATCCCAGGACCCTGAGATCATGACCCGAGCCAAAAGCAGAAGCTTGAACCCACTGAGCCACCCAGGCGCCTCAATATACATGAAGTTCTTATAATGAATGGGTCCCACACACAGTACGTGTGCATCAGTAATAACTATTATTCCACCCAGGAAGATACAGAGGAGGGAACAGAATGCCAGTTAAGCCACATCCAGGAAGCTACTGTAGTTAGTTGGTCAGAGGTCTAAGAGCGCTAGGAGCCGGGGTAACTGCAGGCAAACCTCCAACAAGAAGGTGGCAGAAAGGGGGCCACTAATTCCATCTGCCCATCACTTTACAAAGCACTTTACGTTCTAAACTTTTTTTTTTTTTTTTAACTTTATTTATTTGAGAAAGAGAGCACGAGCGGGGAGAAGGGGCAGACGGTCGGGGAGAAGCAGGATTCCCGCTGAGCAGAGAGCCCACACGGGACTCGATCCCCAAGACCCTTTACCGAAGCTGAAGGCAGACGCTTAACCCACCGAACCACCCAGGTCCATTACATGCGTTTAATCCTCACAAAAACAATCCTGTCGGTTGGTATTACAATCCCCATTTTATCCATGTGAAAACCGGTTCAGGGAGGTCGAGCGACTTGTCCGATGGAACCACAGATTTCCCAAGATTTCCTCCCAGAGGCTCGGATTCACATTTTAATATCGTCGCTATTACTCATGCATGCTCTCAGGGTGCGCCGGAGAGTTCTCGATCCATAGGTCCAGAGGTCCAGTGACCCCTGGGCAGGGTTACAGGACCACTTTTATTTATTTATTTTTTTAAGATTTTATTTAATTTATTTGACAGAGATCACAAGTAGGCAGAGAGGCAAGCAGAGATAGAGGTGGAAGCAAGCGAGCAGAGAACCCGGTGCGGGGCTCCATCCCAGGACCCGAGATCATGACCTGAGCCGAAGGCGGAGACATTAACCCAATGATCCACCCAAGCGCCCCAGGACCACTTTTAATTAACCGCATCCCGGTGGAGAACAGTTTCGAGCGCCGCAAACTGTGGAGATTCGCAAACCAGAGACCCTTACGCGCCGGGGGGCGGGGGGGAGAGCCGGGTTTGCACGAGGTATTCCGATTATCCTCGGAACTCTGCAGCCGAACATCCCCTCCCCTTCCCCCGCCTCCAGGGGGCGTGGCAACAAAGCGCGGGAAAACCGGCTTCGACTCCACCCCCCACCCCGTGCTGGGGGCGGGGAAAAAGGAGAGCTCTTAAATGGGAAATGGAAGCGAGAGCCGGCTCACACCCTATCTGCGTGCTTAGAAAGCTTACCAGCATACCGCTTTAAGATCCCTTTGGAAATGGCCCTGGCCACGCCAGCTCTCTAACGTCACCTCTCCTCCACTTCCGGTCTGCAGGGCCGTCCCGGGCTCCAGGTGCCGGTTCCTTCCACACTCCTAACTAATCCTGACCCTCCTGCAAGCCCTCCTGCAGAGGGAGAAGGTGCGGGTGACGCCATCGCCCAGGAACTGGTCCGCGCGAGAACCCCATCCACCTTGATTATAGGACGATTTAGACAGTGGGAAAACGGCAAGGAACTGGTCAACCAGATGACGTAATGTTTTGGGTAACGTCCCATTTTGTGACTTCTGCACAGCATGACTGACACTGGGGTTTAGCTTGAGAAAACAGAGCAAACGGATCTACGCATCCGGGCTTCGTTCAGAGTCGGCAAGGTTCTTCTCAAAGTGCCCACCAAATTGAAGCTGAGAGTTCTTTTAATTTGCATAAGTGAACTGCGGGCTTCAAAGATTGCGGCCAATAGGGAGTGAGGGGGCGGAGACGCACCTGGGATAGTCCCCGCCTCTAGAGGGAAAGCCGGGGATCAGATTGGCTTTTTTCTAAGCGACAGTAGCGGAAGCCAGTCGTTTTTGAGATGCCCTGATGGGGCAGGTGGGCCCGGCACAACCAATGGGGAGAGGCATCTTCAGAAGGACTAGGCTCCTTGCCCAATGAGGCCGGGAGGACTGTGCGGGGCTAGTTCCGAGCGGCAGTGCTTACGGCCAATCCAGTGCGGCCCTGGGAGGGGCGCAGTGCTGAAGGACGGGGGTGTTGGCCAATGGCGAGTGCGGAAGCGGGCAGCCCAGACCTGGAACGCGAAGGGAGCTGAAGGAGGGGGAGGCCAAACGGGAGAGAAGCAGGAAGTAGCGGCAGCCTCGGGGAGGGCGGCGGCGGCGGCGGTGGCCGTGGGAGCAGGGTAGAGACCGCCGGGTCTCGGCCCCTACTTGGAGTGGAACAAGTAAGCACGCTTGGGGTAATACCCGCCCTTGGCCCCGCCCCCTGGGGGGGCGGGTAAACACCCCCGCCCCTCCCCCACTTGGTCAACTACCCCCTTCTCCGCGCCGCCCCCCTGGGGCGGCTTCTAGGAAGGCCCCTTCGCTCCCTCCATCCTTTGAGGCGGATGGGCGAAACTCCCAGCCTGTTGAAAGCACAGTCCCTAGCCGGGTAAACGTGGAGGGAGGGTCGGGGTCCCCAAGTCCTGGCGCCCCGAGTCCAAGAGGCGTCCGAAGCACGGCCCGGTGACTGGTGGTTGCGGGATGTCGCGACCTAAAATGGTGTCCATGTTAGGGGGCGGGGGCGGGGCAGCTGGGCCAGGCCGGAGCGGAGCCTGCACCCCGATTAGGCGCGGGTCAGCGTCCGGGCCCGGGCCGGACTCGGGCTCGTGCCCCGGGCCGCCGCGCGCCTTCGGATCACTTCTCAGTCTCGAGGGAGCCGCGGGAGTCTGCGGGAGGAGGAGGCTGCCGCGCCGGGACGGGAGGGGAGGAGGTCGGAGTTGGGACAGACCCCGGTCGGAGAGCTGCGAGTCACGCAGAGACCGTCCCCTCCCCACTCCTTTCTTTCCACGCGCCTCCCCTACTCCGGTAAAGTCCTGGGCGGGGAGGTGCTGCGCGGCAGCTCCCCAGGGGCCTGGCCTGGCCGGGGCCGGTCCTTCCCTTCTCACGCCGGTGGGAGCGAGAGAAGCGCGGTGCGCCTCAGTTTCTCCAGTGGCTTCTTTTCTGTACACCCCGCCCCCTCCCCGTAACCCCGGACATGCTCTCGGCGCAGGCCCTCGGCAGATGGCAGGGACTTAATTCCGCCCGCTGCCCAGCTTGGCGGCAGCCTAATCGCTCCCGGCCGCCGGCCCTTCGCCCTGCTCTGCAGGCCCCCGTCCAGGCAAAGAGCAGTGGAATCCCCTCCCGACCCAGGCCAGTTTCACCCTCTTCCTGTTCAGCCCCTTCCTTTGGCTTTTGGGGAAGAGCAAAGGGAAAGGGGGGAGGGCCGGAGCCGGAGAGTCTGGGCACAGCAGCCGCAGAAAGGCCTCGGCCGGCCGTGGGGTGGGGGAAGCCTCTTCGGCCTTGAGCTTCTGCTGCTTGCTGGACTGTCCGCTCCTGGCTATCACATGTCCTCTAAGTCACTTGGACGCCGAGGGGGGAGTTGCTTGGGGAGGGCGAGTGGGCAGATGTTTTCCCCTAGTCCACCACCAGCCCACTTTTCTGAGGGCCGGGGTGGAAGGTAGCTCGGGTTTCTCCTGGTGGGGAGAGAAGCAGGCAGAGGAGGGAGGGCCCTAGTTCTTCATCAGGCCAGAGGCAAAGGGTGGAGGGCTTTGTTTTTAAACCCAGAGACTGCAAAATTAAGTAGGGGCTGGTGAGGGGAAACTTCCTTTTCTTCCTCTTGTTGGTACCCTCTTCCTCCACCCTACCTTCGTCCCAGCATTGCCAGCTGCCACCTGCTGGGACTATCTCCAGTTTCGGTCTAAAGGCTGGCAGGAGGTGAGAGAATTGGCCCTGAGAAATGGCTTGCATCCTGGGCAGAGAATGTGTAGTGACAGAGACCTTTTCAGTTTTTTCTTCCTAGATCTAGAAACACCGGGGGAGGGGAGGGAACTGGTGAGGAACAGATCTGGGTCCCCCACAAGCTCCGGACTGGCCATATTGGTTAGTGCCACATGCATTTTGTGGGGTGTGTATGTGTGTGTGTGTGTGTGTGGTGGGCGCAAGCACTGGGCCAGGTTGGGGTTGGGCAAGACTTCCTGGACTGGTGTTGCCAAGGAAAATGAAAAGGGTGAGGAGTGTGAGTTAGGAGCTCAGAGCAGGAATGACAGGGATGAGGGGGCTTGGCTTTTCCCCTTTGCGGCAGCCCTGCTGGATAAGTTACCCTGGAGTTTGGTCCTGAGAGAGCAAGATGGGGAGGGAGGGAGAGAGGAGGGGCTGGCCCCTGGAGGGCCTTGGGAGGGCAGAGGCACTCTGGGGAAGGTAGGTGAGCTAGCGGCAGGTGTTTATGACGGGAGAGGCCTAGGCTGGGGCCCTTGTGACCAGGCTGCTGCTGTCACGGTTTTCCCCTGTCTTTTTCTTTTTGTCTCTTTCTGTTCCTGTGTCTTATTCTTTCCATCTTGGTCTCTTGGGTGATTTCCCTGAGTCCATTTCTTGTTAACCAGGCTAGATCTCCAGGTGCCAGTGATGTCCCCAAGTCCCTGGACTTGACCCCTGACCTTTGTATCTGACCCCAGGCCTAGATTCCCAGTGCTTACTCCTTCCCAGCTCCTCCTTAACCTGACATGTCCTTGTTTGTCCCAGCTGTAATAATAAATCCTATTCTGGGTTCTGATTCTCAGGGTTATGATTCATATCATGCTCAGAATCACCCTGTGATGTGTGGGTTACTTGCCACCCCTCTCAGAAGTAAGGTGGTGGACATCAGGCTGTTGATGCAGCTGGAACTAGAATCATTTCTTCATCTTTGCTTAAGTTACTGTCCCTTCGTACACATGGCCTTTCAGATCTCTGGTGGATACCCAGAAGATCCATGAAGAATTATGAATGGATCCCACGCTGCCATGAATGAGCCCTAAGACCCAGAGCATTGTGTACATTCTTCCTCCTTAATAGTGGTATTGATTAATTGATGGGTTCTGTGCTGGGCATAGGAGGGGCCCAAGGTGGTTTTAACCAAGATGTTCACCGAACTCCCGCCGTCTCTATAACCCTTGTCTCTCAGAAGTTCCTTTTCTTCTGCTTTCTCTCTATCTTGGTGTCTTCCCTGGAATGTGTGCCTAACCTACATTTCAGTTTTAGGGTTTGGCAAACCAGGTGTCTCCAGCAGCTCTAGGATTTGTGCTGTGGTAAAAGTGTAGCCAATTCAGACTGTGCATGGTCCTGAGAGGATAAATATGGAGATCCTGAGGGAGGAGGGCCAGGGTTCTTGCCTCCAGAGGGCTCAGTTTCTTGCTATTTCCTTCCTTTTTTATCAGGTCTGGGACCTGCTGCCATGGGGGACATGAAGACCCCTGATTTTGATGACCTTCTCGCTGCTTTTGACATCCCTGATATTGACACAAATGAAGCCATCCACTCTGGGCCAGAAGAAAACGAAGGGCCTGATGGCCCAGGAAAGCCAGAACCCAGTGTAGGAGTTGACTCTGGAGAAGCAACGGCAGCAGCTGCCAGAGATGGCGCCGAGGTTCCAGCCCAGGCCTCTGATCATGGCCTGCCACCACCAGACATCTCAGCAGTCAGCGTTATTGTCAAGAACACTGTGTGTCCTGAGCAGCCTGAGTCCCCAGCTGGGAGTTCAGGAGGCGAGGGGACCCGGGCTGAGGGGGTGACTAAGGAAGTACCTGTGGGGCCTCATCTGATGCAAAATGGTTTTGGGGGCCCTGAGTCCTCTCTTCCAGGTACACCCCACTCTCCAGCTCCTCCCAGTGGGGGTACCTGGAAAGAAAAAGCCACGGAAGGCAAAGCTCCTTTGGACCTCTTTGCTCATTTTGGGCCCGAGCCAGGGGAGCACCCAGACCCCCACCCTCCCTCTGCACCCTCCCCACCTCAGGAAGGGACCATGACCTCACCTCCTTTCCCCTCTCCCTTTGAGCTGTCCCGGGAGAATGGCCCAGACTTGCTGCCACCTGGTTCTCCTCCACCACTGGGGACCATGAAGCAAGATAGCTGCAGCCCCCTTCATCCTCAGGGCCTAGCCGGAATTGGCTCTGGTGTGAGCCCCGAGGCCTCCGGCATTTCTGCCGGTGCCTCGCCTTCCCAGGTTGCTGGGTTGTCCTTCTTTAAGCAGTCTCCAGGGCATCAGAGCCCTGCTGCCTCCCCCAAAGTGCCCCGCTGTCAGCCCCTGAAGGAAGAAGAAGAGGAGGGGCCAGTGGATAAGCCTTCCCCTGAAAGTCCCCAGAGTCCCTCCAGTGGAGCTGAGGCTGCAGATGAGGACAGCAATGACTCCCCTGCCTCTTCTAGCTCCTCGAGGCCTCTCAAGGTGCGGATCAAGACCATTAAGACCTCCTGCGGGAATATCACAAGGACGGTAACCCGGGTCCCCTCAGACCCCGATCCTCCTACCCCCTTGGCTGAGGGGACCCTCCTGGCTGAGGCTGGCCTCCTGAAGCTGTCCCCTGCAACCTCGACCCCTGAGGGTCCGAAGGTAGTGAGCGTCCAGCTGGGGGATGGCACAAGGCTAAAGGGCACCGTGCTGCCCGTGGCCACCATCCAGAACGCCAGTACCGCCATGCTGATGGCTGCCAGCGTGGCCCGAAAAGCTGTGGTTCTGCCTGGGGGCGCTGCCACCAGCCCTAAGACGATGGCTAAGAATGTGCTAGGGCTCGTGCCCCAAGCGCTGCCCAAGGTGGAGGGGCGGGCAGGGCTGGGGACTGGGGGGCAGAAGGTGAATGGTGCCTCCGTGGTGATGGTGCAGCCTTCCAAGCCGGCCACTGGGCCAGGGGCTGGGGGTGGCACAGTGATCTCGCGGACGCAGTCCAGTCTGGTGGAGGCCTTCAACAAGATCCTCAACAGCAAGAACCTCCTGCCTGCCTACCGGCCCAACCTGAGTCCGCCAGCTGAGGCTGGGCTGGCCCTGCCTCCAACGGGCTATCGCTGCCTTGAGTGTGGGGACGCCTTCTCACTGGAGAAGAGTCTGGCGCGGCACTACGACCGCCGGAGCATGCGCATCGAGGTCACCTGCAACCACTGTGCCCGTCGCCTCGTCTTTTTCAACAAATGCAGCCTGCTGCTGCACGCCCGAGAGCACAAGGACAAAGGGCTCGTCATGCAGTGCTCGCACCTGGTCATGAAGCCTGTCGCCCTGGACCAGATGGTGGGCCAGCCGGACATCACGCCCCTGCTGGCTGTCCCGCCAGCCCTCGGACCTCCCGCCTTGCCTGCGTTGGGCAAGGGTGATGGGGCCGCCATCGCCGCCGCCATCACTGTGGTTGCTGCTGAGGCCCCAGTGCTGCCACTCTCGTCTGAGCCACCTGCCGCCCCTGCCACCTCAGCCTACACGTGCTTTCGCTGCCTGGAGTGCAAGGAGCAGTGCCGGGACAAGGCCGGCATGGCTGCTCACTTCCAGCAGCTCGGGCCCTCTGCCCCGGGAGCCAACAGCACTGTGAGTGTTCTCCTCTGGCCCCTCCCAGGGGTAGATCCCGAAGCCGTGGGAGTAGGATCTGGGAAGGTGTTGGGGGGTTGTACCACTCCTCACTGACCGGCCTTCTTTGAACCTCCTCGACAGGTGTGCCCGACCTGCCCCATGATGCTCCCCAACCGCTGCAGCTTCAGTGCCCACCAGCGCATGCATAAGAACCGGCCTCCCCACGTCTGCCCTGAGTGTGGGGGCAACTTCCTGCAAGCCAATTTTCAGACCCACCTGCGGGAGGCCTGTCTACATATGTCTCGCCGTGTGGGATACAGGTGCCGCCTGCCTCTCCCCGTGGCCTCGCCACTGATCCTCCGCGCCCCTCCCCAGCCTCCTACCCCTCTAGCACCTCATGGCCCCCTGTGTCCCAGCGCCAGCCTTCTGGCTGGCCTGTCAGGGAGAGCCCCCTCTCTCCTGCTGAACCCCAGTGTGAGATCTGTGTCCTCCCCCCATGGTTAGCAGGGAGAGCTCCAGTTCGGCCTCCGTAGGCCTCCATCAAGGGGCAGGGTCTGCATACCCATCCTGTCCCCACCTTGGTCATGCACCACCGCTGTCGATCAGCTCTGGAGTCCAGCAGTTCCCAGGACAAGGCTGGGGTACGGGCCAGAGATGCCCTGCCTCACCTCTGCGCCCCCTGCCCCCTAGGTGCCCCAGCTGTGCGGTGGTGTTCGGGGGCGTGAACTCCATCAAGTCCCACATCCAGACGTCGCACTGCGAGGTTTTCCATAAGTGCCCCATCTGCCCCATGGCCTTCAAGTCTGCGCCCAGCGCCCATGCCCACCTGTACACCCAGCATCCCAGCTTCCACACGCAGCAAGCCAAGTGAGACCTGGCAGGGAGTAGGGTGGGCTGGAGCGGGCTTGGGGCCCTGATGAGCAGGGTGTCTGCACTGTCCTCTCCACCCACACAGGATGATCTACAAGTGCGCCATGTGTGACACAGTCTTCACTCACAAACCCCTCCTCTCCTCACACTTCGACCAGCATCTGTTGCCCCAGCGTGTCAGTGTCTTTAAGTGCCCATCTTGTCCTCTGCTTTTTGCCCAAAAAAGGACCATGCTGGAACATCTTAAGGTATAGGAGTTAAGGGACAGAGGTGGGGTGCTTCGCTGTGGTAACCTGGGGCTGGGGTGTCATAACCCTCGGAGTGGGGGTAGGGGAGCAATGAGGCCTTCAGCAGAGCCAGGCCCTCCCCCACAGCGGACACCCCCTTGTCTTCCTCTCACAGAACACCCATCAGTCCGGGCGCCCCGGGGAGGAGACGTCTGGGAAAGGGGGTGCAGGTGCCCTCATGACCCCTAAGGCTG
This sequence comes from Mustela nivalis, assembly GCF_964662115.1. Lineage (NCBI taxonomy): Eukaryota > Metazoa > Chordata > Mammalia > Carnivora > Mustelidae > Mustela > Mustela nivalis. The sequence goes on along the minus strand of NC_139029.1, from coordinate 109,834,650 downwards.
AGCCTGAGGACTTGGCTGTGTCCCGGGGAGGAGCAGCTGCCCCTACTGAGGAATCATCTTCATCCTCAGAAGAGGAAGAACTGCCCAGCTCTCCTGAGCCCCCTCGTGCGACCAAACGGCCCCGACGGGAACTAGGGAACAAAGGCATCAAGGGTGGGGGTGGGGGCCCTGGAGGCTGGACCTGTGGCCTTTGTCACTCCTGGTTTCCTGAGCGAGATGAGTATGTGGCTCACATGAAGAAAGAGCATGGCAAGGTGAGTGGGGTGTCCCCTTGGTCTGGGTGGCTGTGGGGGTGGGGGTCTTAGAGCCTGGCTCTGAGGTTCCCTACCCTCTGCTCTCATAGTCAGTGAAAAAGTTTCCCTGTCGCCTGTGTGAGCGCTCCTTCTGTTCCGCCCCCAGCCTGAGACGCCATGTCAGGGTCAATCACGAGGGTATCAAACGAGTTTACCCATGCAGGTAACTTTCGCCCCTTCATCCACACCTCCCCTCCGCGTCCCCTTCCTCTTTCTGAGCAGCGAGTCACCTGCCTACCCCATGTCCCCAGCCCCACTGAGCACCTTCCATTTGTGACTTGTGTGAATGGACCAAAGGTTGAGGCCTCCCTCTGCTCTGGGAAACCCTGCAACCTCAAGCCACAGGCTTTGGTCTTTGGGGTGTTCTCCCGGCACCCACGCTACCCACTCTCCCCCTGTAGGTATTGCACAGAGGGAAAGCGCACCTTCAGCAGCCGCCTGATCCTGGAGAAGCACGTCCAGGTCCGGCATGGCTTGCCGCTCGGGGCCCAGTCCCCTGGCCGGGGGAGCACCCTGGCTCGGGGCCCCAGTGCCAGAGCCCAGGTAGGCAGAAGCCCGGCCTGCTCTTTCGGGGCTGTGGGACTAGGAAACTGCAGGGTTTTAGGCCCTGGCCTCAGGAAGCAAGGCAAGGGTGCCAGGGTCAGTGTGGGGTGATAGGGAGGCCTAATTTCTTCCCTCTCATTGCCAGGGGCCAGGACGGAAACGCCGCCAGTCCTCTGACTCTTGTAGTGAAGAGCCAGACAGCACGACACCTCCAGCCAAGTCCCCTAGGGGTGGGCCTGGCTCTGGAGGCCATGGCCCCCTGCGCTACCGGAGCAGCGATTCAGTGGAGCAGAGCCTCATGGTGGGCTTGAGGGTGGATGGTGGTGCCCAGCAGTGCCTCGACTGCGGCTTGTGCTTCGCCTCCCCTGGCTCTCTGAGCAGGCACCGTTTCATCAGCCACAAGAAGAAACGGGGTGTGGGTAATGCCAGTGCCCTGGGCCTGGGTGATGGGGAAGAAGAGGCCCCTCCTCCACTGAGGTCTGACCCAGAGGGTGGAGAGTCTCCCTTGCCTGCTTCTGGAGGCCCGCTGACCTGTAAGGTCTGTGGCAAGAGCTGTGACAGCCCGCTCAACCTCAAGACCCATTTCCGCACACATGGCATGGCATTCATCAGGGCCCGGCAAGGGGGCAGTGGGGACAACTAGGCCCAAACTTGGACTGACTGGCCTCCTCCCCTCCCTCTTTGTTGGGAGCCTGGGTCACTGCTGCTGCTGTTGTCCCCAGGCTAGGGATTTCACTCTAATTCACGTTTTGTTCAGCTCCTCTCCTCTAACCCCCAAACACAACAGGCTTTTGAGGATTATAGTGATTTGGAATCCCCCCTTTGGGTTTGGCCCTTGGGTCCTAGTAGAGTGGGCCTTCCATTCCTCCTTTCTGAGCCCAACACTAATAATCCTCTTGCTGCAGACCCCAAAGTGGGTTGGGGTGGGAGGAGGGCCTTTCCTAGGCCAGTTAGCTGGGCCCAGGGAAGGCCTCTGCTGGGGCCCTCAGGACACTTCTCAACCCTCAAGGGCCTGGCCCTGCCCCTGTACCTCCAACTCTCTGGCACTTGAGCCCCCCACCCCACCCCTGCAGTGCCTTTCATTTCTTTTTTTTTTTTCTAACCCAAAAAATCCAGGGGGGGCTTGGTAGGGACGAGTCCTGTCAGGGGGGGCCTGAGGGAGAGGAGGGGGACAGGCTCTCAGGAATCCTTTATTCTTGTAGTAATAATAATACTAACAGTGGGGAAATGGGAGGGAGAAAACCAGACCATTAAAACTGCTCGTGGTTTAATCCCCATTCAGGCTTCTCTTTTTATGTGACCTAAACATTGTGGGCTTGGCAGGGAGAGGGCAAGAGTCAAAGTTGGGGAGGCCATTCCCAAGACAAGGTGACACTGACTGAGACAGGCAGGGAAAGAGCAAGTCTTCCTCAACCCAGTTCTCTGCCTTTGGCATCCAGGACACTGAGGCATCTGCTCTTACTCCTCACCTACCCCCCAAGTCCTGAAAAAAAACAAAACAACCAGAAATGACACAGATGGCTAACTAAGGACTTTATTTCAAACAAAAATTAAAAATAAAAAGTTGAGAGCTATTTCCCTGGGTGTGGGAAAGGGATCAGGCCAATAGCCTCATCCACTAGAGGGGTTGTGATCCTTCCCTTCCCGCCCCTGGGATGGGGAACCTCTGTAGGTGCAGGACCCTACGCCAGAGCCCACCTATAACAAGGGAACTCGGCCTAGGCCAGTCGCTGGGAGGGGATAGAGTTGGGCAGCAGCACAGCCAGAGGCCAACCACAGGATCAAGTCCCAAGTACCAAGAACCTACTCTTCCTCCTCCCTCCACTCATGGGACCCAGAACAGAGGAAGGATGGCCTGTAGAAAGAACCTCTTGGACCCTGGTGAGAAGGCAGGCCCCTGGTGCCCCTAACATCTATCACCTCTGTTCTCTGGAGGGCGGTGAGTCTCGCAGTCTGATCAGATGGTGACAATGACACCACTGGGGGCAGGGAAGCCCCGGCAAGTTGGCCCCACAGCTGGCTCTCCCTCCCCGCCTCCCCCCCACCCGCAAGCTTTACAGTTACCACATGATCCTCTGTATTTCTTGCCTTCCATTGCCCGTGGGTGGGGTTTCCTGGTTTGGGGTTTCTCAGACAAGGGCCCTCCCAGGGAGGGTCCCCTGAATCCCCCACCACTCCTGGGCCTGAGGAGGAGGGTGTCACATGATGCCATTGGTGAGGTACTGGAAGCCGTCATAGAGTTTGGTGGTGATAGAGCGCATGCTGCCATCCACCATCTGTTCCACCAGCAGCTGGAGCTGCTCCTCAGTCATGCTCATGTGGAACCGCTCTTTGAGGTTGCGGATGGTGCTGGAGCCATGGAAGCAAGGAAGCTGAGAACCTGAGGGAAGCGGGGAGGGCACAGGGTTATGGAGTGCAAAGTGGGGAGGGGCAGTGGTAGCAGCCACAGCGGCTAATACAGAACTGGGGGTGTCTGAAGCGCCCCTTCCCTCCCACATGAGAGAGCTCCCTGACTGTGGGTGCAGTTCTGCCTGGGAAGAGAAGCCAGAGTTGGGGGGGGCCCTGTCTTCATCCCATACTCCTAAGCCCCTCTAGGTGAGGGTGTGAGGGCAGAGGGGGAGAGGGCTGGCACTACACTGCCCACCACCCCCCCGCCTCCCTGTAAGGGCAGAGGGAGCAGAGTCTCAGGACCCGGAGGGAAAGTTGCGAAGAGGGTCTGGGGAATGGGCCCTGAGCTGGGCACTTATCTGGTTGCAGGCCTCTGCCTATGCTACGTCTGACACTCACAGATGACCTGGGCCACCGTCATCACGGGGCCAGACGGGGATGCTCCCGAGCAACGGCGACAACCTGTGGGATGGGGGCAGGGATAGGGGGAGGAGGAGGAGGAGACTGGCAGCTTAGCCCAAGTGTACATGGCAGCCTTGAGGAGGGGGGAATGGAGACGAGGACCCGAAAGAGCTCGGAGAGAAGAGACTCTAGGTTGCAAGGCAGTGAGGAAATGGCTCAGGGAGAATAGATCAAGAAGAGTGGAGAGGAAATACTTTCAGCTCACAGAGGGGAGTAAGTATGGGGACAGCGAAGGGGCACTGGGGACAGGGCTGTCAGTGGTCAAGGGCCAATAGGGAGGCAAGTGGTTACTGGAAACACCGGGGCTGGCAAAGAGCAGAGCCAGAGGGATGGAAGGAAACAAAAAATCAGGTGGACAAGGGATGGGGAGACAGGGACCAGGAGACTGGAGATGGAGCTGTTCTCTCCTTGAGGGTGCCTAAGGGATAGTTTCCACAGTCTGTACCCCCCCAACCTCTCCCATCCCTGGGACCCAGCTCCGTCAGGAGTCAGGAGGACTCCCAAAGGACAAATGAAATGGCACCCCCTAGGAAACACTGTCCCCAGTCTTGAGGTGGAATCCACTTTTTGGAGGTTCCATGCCCTGGGGCCTCAACATCAAGTGGGAAACCTGAAGCACTGTGGGCACTGCCCTGTCCCCAAACACAAGGCCTCTTCCCCACTCACCCTGCTGCATGATCTCCACGATCTGCACCACTTTATCCATGTGCTTCCGAGCAGCGATCAGCCCCTGCAGCATCAACATCTTGTAGTAGTTGAACATGTCACCATCCAGGCCCCCCATCACCTGCAAAGGGAGATGTATGTGTGCACGGGGGTTCACAAGCCAGCCAGGACTTCCTCCATAGGGGCAAACATGCCAAACTCCAACTTCCCCACTCTCCTATCAGGCAGGAAGCCTCCCAGGACACCTATCCTCACCATGACTCGCTGCCATTTCTGTTCTGTTGGTCCCTAATTTGGGGGGAGCCCACAGCTCCCTCTCCCATGATAGAGAAAGAACACAGTGAGGCACCTCTCCTTCCTGACTCACGTCCACAAACTCTGTGGTCAGCTTAAAGGCTGACGTCTCAAAGCCCAGGTTTCGGGGTGAGCTGGACAGGATGAAGCCAAAGTCGATGTGGATGATGTGGCCTTCTGCATCCAAAAGGATGTTTCCATTGTGTCTGAGGAGGGAAAGAGGCAGTCGTCAGTCTGACTGAGGCAGGGGCCTCAAGCTGCAACACCCTGGCCATGTGATACCAGGTTAAGTGAGCTTCCTGCCAAATTTGTTGCTGCCTACCTCTCATGACCTAATGCTAATCAGAGCAAAGAAGGAAAATCAGAAAAGTAAACTGCTGTCAAAGGCTCTGGGGTCTGAAATTGCCATCATTATGATTTTGTTGAAATTGTCATTATTAACAACTTAAAACCAGTTTAAGAATATTTCCATTTTCGGGGCGCCTGGGTGGCTCAGTGGGTTAAGCCGCTGCCTTCGGCTCAGGTCATGATCTCAGGGCCCTGCATCAGACTCTCTGCTCAGCAGGGAGCCTGCTTCCTCTTCTCTCTCTGCTTGCCTCTCTGCCTGCTTGTGATCTCTCTCTGTCAAATAAATAAATAAAATCTTTAAAAAAAAAAAAAAAGAATATTTCCATTTTCTAAAAAGCATGCTTCTAGGAACCAAACTAATCCCAACTGAGTAGAGAACCTGGAAGCAAGGGAAGGACTCTAGTTCTAGCCAATGCTCTCAGAGGCCAAGCCCTCAGCTCAGTGGGAGGCCTCCACTCTTAACTTGCTTACCTGAGTTTTACTGGTAATTCCTGTCAGCCTGCTGCAGAGCAGAGACCCTCCACAAGAGAGCCGGCTGGGTGGAGTTTAAATGTTAATTACTGTGTGGGGGCTCCAAGGAGTAGAGGAGTAGGCATTAACCATTCCGTAAGATCACTTATGTTAAAAATCTCAGGAAGCAATTTCTAGGGGGAAGCTGCAGGAAGAAGAGTTAGAGGGAGATAAACCCCAGGTCTTTGTGATTCCCACATGAATGGCCAGCAGAAGAAAGAACAATTAAAATGCTAAGCATGTGATGGGCACCTGGGTGGCTCAGTGGGTTAAGCCTCTGCCTTCGGCTCAGGTCATGATCTCAGGGTCCTGGGATCGAGTCCTGCATCGGGCTCTCTGCTTGGCAGGGAGCCTGCTTCCTTCTGTCTCTCTCTCTCTCTCTGCCTACTTGTGATCTCGCTCTGTCAAGTAAATAAATAAAATCTTTAAAATGCTAAGCATGTGAGACTGGCCCATTCAGCATAAGAGACAGCCTCTGTGTCAAGAGAGGCTTTGTTAGGCTAAGAGCCCCAGGTCTGAAGCCACCTTCTCTAGGTTTGGTCTGGCCAGAAGAGGGGGATGGAGAGAGAACCAGTCCCTACTCAGTCCTTTCCCCTTGGGGAAAGCATGGCAAATTTACCAACAAAGACACAATCTTGGGAGTAAGAAAGGTTCTAGATGTCCTCGTCCAACGTCTCATTTTACAGGTGACGAAACAGAGGCTGGGGGAGGAAAAGTGACTTTTGTACACAAGGTCCCAAGGCTATGGAGGGGCAGCTTCTCTCCTGGTGTTAGCTGTTGTTAGCTCCAGCTGCAAAGTTGTTTGGGACTCATCCTGAAGCAGTTAAGGAGACCCCCCACCTGATTCCAGTCTGAGGCCCATTCACTGTTGCCACTTCTTTCCACTGGCAGATTCCATTCCTGGCTTCACCACATCTGTTCTTTCTCCAAGTTATTATAAAAGGCCTATCAGCTGCAGTACCATCCCCCTCTTTGAAGGGACGGACTCTAACCTTCCCAACATACTGGTTTTCTACAGGAAAGCCCAGAGGCCTGACTAGCCCCTGCCTCCATGCCACCCAGTTACTCAATCTGGGGCTCAGGTCTAGGCTCCGTTGGCCCTGGGTTCAAAACCCTGCTTCTTCAGGGACAATCTAAAGCTTGCAACCAAACTCCTTATCAACAGTTACATTTCCCGTCAGCCTGTGCATACAGAGCTGCTGCCGGGCTCATTTACAGGGCGGGCAGTAGAGAATAACCACAGGTCTTGAAAGCTCCCCGGCCCTTACTTCCCTCACAAGGAAATGTCTGCCTGACAGGGTTTTCATATAAGAATGGCAGGCACTTAACCGATAACTAGATTTCTGATACGCAGACCTGTGAGTTAGGTCTGCATGTGCTGCCATGTCACTAGGAACCGAAGGAGCACAGGCCACCGCGTCTCGGCCTTTTCAGGAGGCTGCCCTCTGCCTGGTGAGAGGCATGACTCACAGGAGCACTCAAGACACTGACCCTGAGTCACTCTCTGGAGATGGTCTTAGAAAGCAAGACCCCAGGTGGTATCATTCTGTCTGATGTGCTCACCTATATATGAAGCTGGAGCTCACAAAGGTCAATGTGATATCGGAAGAAATGACAGCTCTGGGCAAAACAAAAGATACTTAAAAGTTTTGAAATTCACATGTTGGAACAAGAAGGAGAGTTCAGGGCTGGGAGCACAACTGTACATCCAGCATGTTCCTCATACCCATCTTCTCTTTTCTGCTGTGCGGGCGGCCGCTACCATCAGGCCAGGCCTCAGGACCTCCTGCTTTGTGGAAGACCCAGGTACACCCACTCTCACCCTCTGAGTCCTGGGGGCAGTCACTAAACACAGGCTGGCTCTCATCACTCCTCTGCCTACAAAATAAAGCTCCTCAGCTTCATACCCACTGCCCTTCTCACCTGACCTCAGCTCTCCTACAGAGAGCTGCCTGCTTACCGGCCTGGCAGGGTAGCCTGATCTTCCAGCACCCTGAGCTGCCTTCTCACCTGGAGCGTCCTTCCCCTCACAGGTGTCTCTGTTCTCATCAGCCTTGCTCAAACCCTTGCTCGTCCTTCACCTCTCTGCCCCTGTACCCTGGCACTAACTGGTCTGCCTCACTGCTTAACGGCACACAAACATGTCTCTGCTTAAAATGTGTTGTTCATTCCACTTTTATATCTAGGCAATGGGAGGTGGTGAAGAGATAAGTGAGAACTCTCACAAAGGGATGAGGTTAGGATAAGGAGTTCACCCACCTGTCCTTCACTTGCAGTAGGTAGCAGACCAAGCAATAGCCAGCACAACTTTGTACAAAATTGCGCTGTGCACTGAGGAATGCCTCAGTGGTGTAACTGCCGTGCTCCTGAAGGAAGTAATCAAGCAAGGAGAGCTGGGACTGCTTCTTCACCTGGTGAATGGACACAGCGTTGACCACGGGTTCAATCATGCCACTGTCAGCAGAAATCACAAGGATCTTGTATGGCTTGATCCACAGGGGCACTCGCTCCTGTTCCCAAATGGACTGTGAGGAGACACAGAGGCACGCAACTATCATCTTTCCGAACTAGGGGAGGAGGCAAAAATCCCCCTCTGTCTGCAACCACGAAAAGTTCCTATCCTTGTGGCCTTGGATTCCAGGTCATCAAGTGAGTAAAGCCCATCGATCCCCCTGAGGACCAGGGAGTTCTGAGACAAGCCCTTGCTCAAACCCTTGCTCCTCCTTCACCTCTCTGCCCCTCGTGCCCCAGGGTGCGACAAGATATAGGGAAGTATGTAAGAAAGACATCGTATAGGTAGAAAGCCCCCAAAAGGCAGGGAGGACAGGAAACCACACTGACACCTCTGCCCTTCTCTGCATGTGGAGAATGTGAGCCTAGAGAATGTGAGCCATTAATCCAAATTCAAATAATACGAAGAAAACAGGAAAGGATTTAGGTCCAAAGAAATCCTCTTAAAAAAGCGACAGTATTTATAGAAAGAATAGGATTGACAAGTAAAGTTGCTTGCAGGCGACCAGTCCAAAGGTTCAGGGGATCAACATCTCCGCACCCTGCAAACCAGCTGCCACAGACCAGTTAGACTAAAAGGACAAATCTAGCCTCCCAGAGTTCAGAGATCACAGCAGGAGCAGGTCACAAAAGGCCACGAGGGGTCGCTGTGGAGCTGTTCTTGTGGCTGTAGTTCCTGGGGACGTAAGCCAGGAACGGTGCAGGGTCTGCATCCAGTTTAAACCTGGGTAGGAAGCTGGTCCATAGCAGAGTCCCCGTGGAACAACTTGTGGAACAACCTGCATGCTCACCTCAGCTGGGCCGAGTTCCCCTTTCTCCTCCCTGCCTCTCTTACCTGCAGTTGCTTCAACACCTGGAAGGCCAGGAGCTCCTGTCGAAGATCATCCCCACACTTGACGATGACTGACAGGAGCCGCCAATTGGGGAGGTGGCCATAGGGGGAGCCCTCTCTGATTCGCCTGTGAAGAAAGAAACAAAAGGTGTCAAAGGTGGAGGACAGAACTTGCTTTCCGCCTGAAGTCCAAATCAAACTTCCCACAAGGCAAGGACTCAGACGCCTGGGAGCCTGATAGTTTGGGAGAGACTGGAGGACAAGACAGATGGGGCAGTGAGTACCTAAGGCCACCTCCAAGCTTTGGAAACCACACCCATCCAACTCACCTTACTTTCTCCTGCCAGGGCTCTTTGAGAGCAACAGCAGAAGGGTCTTCCGGGTCTCGTCTGAAGGCTGTGGGGGTGTGAGCCAGCTGCTCCGAGAGCCTCCGTCTAGCAGGAAGAAACTGTATCATTTGCTTGGAGGAGGTAACCCCAGAGCCTCATGTCCCTGTCTATGCCGGCATTTCCTGCACTCCTTCCTTGATTCTGGGCACACAAAGATAGAAACCTGGGCTGAGAGTTTTGCTAATCTGGTGTTCTGCATTCATGTTGTAATGCAGGTTACTAGGCCCTCCCCATTTCTGGACAGAGACTCTGATTCAGATCAGGTGTGGCTCCACATCTGCATCTCCAGCAAGCTCTCCTCCCTCTCCCTTGATTCTGATACATGTAAACCTCAGACCCACTCCAAGAAATGCTACTCCCTATGGAGTTCTCTTAAATGTAACTTCCTTCTGTGGGAGCCCAGTAATTTTTCAACCTGTACCTTCACTGCCTCAATTTTGGTGGCCTCAGGACAAGGATGGAGTAAGGAGAGAGAAGAGGGAAAGAGAGGCTGACAGACAGGAAAGGACAGAGACAGGCAGTGCCTGAGAAGGAGGAGGAACGCGGGGCAGGGCAGTCTGGCCATACCGGATGTCCCCTGCTGCTATGAACACAGGCTCCTTGCTCTCCTGGCTGGTGATGCTGTCCACAGAGAACTGGGAAATGTTGTCACAGCTGTTGGTGTGCACTTCAGGGAGCTGGGAGAGCAGGGGACCACAGGTCAGAAGCGCCAAACACAGGCTCACTTCCGTCACCTGCTCCTCCAGTCACTTTGCACGCTTGCTGTCGCCTCTGCATCATGACAGCCCCCCAACTTCTGGATTCTGTTCCAGAAGGCCTGCCCTGCTTCCACGCCATCCTCACCACTTGGATACCAAATGCCTGGGCACTCACATGGGCCTTACAGCAATGCTTCCCTAAGTGTAAACTACCTCATCAGGATCACCTGGGATGCTGCTACAAGACAGATTACCATATCCCACCATCCGTCTGAAGCAGAATTACCAGGAATGGGTTTGTAACAAGTTCTCCAGAAGATCCCCAGTGTGCTCAGGTTTGCACACCACTGTCACGACCTCCAGAGAAAGCTGTACTTTCGGCCTTCTACTATGAGTTTTCCCTGGATACAGCTCCCTTCTCCTGCAGGGTCCACCACTAGGACCCTCTGACCATTTCTTCAGTCTCAGCCATTCAGTCTCATCTTCCCAACTCTCTCAAATACAAAATATTCCAACAGACCCCAGGGTCCACAGCAAGGCCCTTCCCTTCTTCCTCCGGAGCAGATCACTTCTCAACTCCAGTAGGCACTTACTGCACACTGTCTTGTTGTATATCCTGGAAACAGATTTTTTTTGCCTTAAATGTCTGCATCCAATCTGCCTAACTGGACTGCAAGCTCAAGGACAGAGTATGTCTTCACAAAGTGACATCTGCTTGTGTCACAGTCCTACATAAAATGCAGCTCTGGCTCTTCACAACCTCAGCACCAAGTCCAAATCTCCTTCCATAGTTGACAGAATCCTTCCTACAATCTGGCTCACGCCAACCTTTCCAGCCTCCTTCTTCACCACTTCTCACCCACACTGCACATCACAGCCACAGGTAATGTTGTCCTTTGCTTCCTCAAACGAGCTGAGCTGTCTTGTTCTCCAGTCTGCACATCTGCTATTCCCTCTGCAGGAAATGCTCTGTCCAGCGAATTCCTACCCATCTTCAGGGCCCCGCTGACATATCTGCTCCTCAGGGAATCACTTAAGGTGTACCCAGGCCCAAGTCTGGAGATCATCCTATCCCCACCCTCAGGGGTGGCATAATGACCCAGCACAACCTGGATCTCACCATACTACAGCTACCTGCTAACTGGCTTTGTTCGCTTTCTCTTTAAGTCATGAACTCCTTGTGGCAGGGGCCATCTTGTTCACTAGTCCACAGTACTCCAGGCTGGCATAAAGAAGGCTCTCTATAAACAATTCTTGAAGGAATGAATGTATGACTTATTCTCTACTTTCCTCCGACAACTTTAAATAGCAGATGTTCAAGAAACATTTTAAGTTTCCCTCACTCCCTTGGGCTTAGAAGTTCATCCTTATATTTAACCTAAATTCCTTCTGCAGGAAAGTGAGCTCCAGACTATGTGAATATTCCAGACTAGTGGTGTTCAAAGCTTTCCCCCTCGTCCCCACAGGCACTTGCCTCAGCCTGCCTCAGGGTGTGTTGCCTTGTCTCAAATACAGTGAAAGTTCCTGGAGAACGGGTGCTGGGCCCCAGTACCACCTCCCGGGAGCTCCCTCACCTCCACCTGTAGCTCGCCGATGTCATCCACCGACCAGGCCTCGTCATCGTTATCATAGTTGGGCACAGTGCTGAAGCTGCCTGCCCGTTGCTCATGAGTGATACCACATTCGGGCAGGTTCTCCACCGACCGTGTGCTCCGAATTCGGTTCTCGGGTATCCGGGCGGGGACCGTGGTGGTGTCAAAGTTTTCACATTCAAGGACTTCCACATAGATCAGGTAGGGAGCCTGGAGGAGCAGTGTGTATGTGAGAACAGTATTTCCAACTTCCCTCCACCACCATGCCCCAAATCTCAACTCAGCTGACACAGTCCTTCCAGCTGTCCACTCCCAACTCCATCCCTCACCTGTCAGTCCCTTGATACTATGAACACCACATTCAGGGCAGGAACTTGTCCTATGAACATACATTTCAAGAATTTGGGCAAGAGAGTGCATATGTCTTTAAAATGTTTCAGCCAATGGGTGCCAGGGGTGCTCAGCTGGTTAAGTGCCTGCCTTCAAGTTCAGGTCATGATCCCAGACTCCTGGGATCAAGTCCCACATTGCTCTCCCTCTGCCCCTCCTCTGATTCATTCTCTCAATCTCTCTCAAATAAAGAAAATCTTAAAAAAAAAAAAAAAGTTTCAGCTGATGGGGTCCCTGGGTGGCTCAGTCAGTTGAGCATTTGCTTTTGGCTCGGGTCATGATCCCAGGGTCCTGGGATTGAGCCCGCATTGTGCTCCCTGCTCAGTGGGAAGCCCACTTCTCCCTCTCCCACCCCCCCCCCTCTGCTTGTGTTCCCTTTCTTGCTGTCTCTCTCTGTCAAATAAATAAATAGAATCTTTTTTTAAAAAAAGACAGGCAGAGGGACGCCTGGGTGGCTCAGTTGGTTAAGCAGCTGCCTTCGGCTCAGGTCATGATCCCGGGGTCCTGGGATCGAGTCCCACATTGGGCTCCTTGCTCGGCAGGGAGCCTGCTTCTCCCTCTGCCTCTGCCTGCCTCTCTGTCTGCCTGTGCTCACTCGCTCTCTCTCCCTCTGTCTCTGACAAATAAATAAAATCTTAAAATAAAAAAATAAATAATAAAAAAATAAATAAAAAATAAAAAAGACAGGTAGAGAGGCAGGCAGAGAGAAAGGGGAAACAGGCTCCCTGCTGAGCAGAGAGCCCGATGTGGGGCTCGATCCTAACCTGAGCCGAAGGCAGAGGCTTTAACACACTAAACCACCCAGGTGACCCGAATAAATAGAATCTTTAAAAAAAAAAAGTTCCAGCTGAGCTTCAACATGTACAGATGATATACTCGGGCAAAACTATCAATTACCACTTTCAGAGAGGCCTAGAAACCCATCTGGGGGCTTGTCCAAAGACAGAGACTGGGAAAAAGCTAGGCACTGCTCCAAGCAGGGTTCTAATCCTCAATACTTTTCTGAAAGAAGAATCTGAACCATTAGTACTCATTCCAATCAGCAGACAACTAATTCTCTCCAACGTGAGTCCGGCATCCTTCTCTCCTTCTACCTTTCCACTCTGATCAGCAAAGGTCTTAGAAATAAGAGCTGTCTCTACTCCCACTGTGACTGTATCTGGAAAGCCTAAGAGTTATGGAAGGGCTGGGGAAGAGCTACTAAAGGGCTGGAAGGAGACTGGAGAGCAACTCTCTGCTGAGACATGGGAAGAAGAGGCAAGCTGAAAAGATTAGGCCTCTTTGGGGCACCTGGGTGGCTCAGTGGTTAAAGCCTCTGCCTTTGGCTCAGGTCATGATCCCAGGGTCCTGGGATTGAGCCCCATATCGGGCTCTCTGCTCAGCAGGGAGCCTGCTTCCTCCTCTCTCTCTCTCTGCCTGCCTCTCTGCCTACTTGTGATCTCTGTCAAATAAAATAAATAAAATCTTTAAAAAAAAAAAAAAGATTTGGTCCAGAAAACCAAGGCCCAAAGAAGGGGGACAAAAAGGCCCTCAGAATCACAACAGCACTGAGGTAAAGTCTAGATTGACATGTGCACATGAACCGTGGAGGCCAGGATGTTGGTGAAGCATCTCTGGGTGCACACATGAACCTGACAACCACAGGAGAAGAGTCAAATAGGGAGTAGGGTATGGGCCAGAGCTCACCTACCTTGTCCTTGGAGTTGAGGACAACAGCCTGGGTGTGGGGCACACGGACCACGTGGTGGTCAAAGCCGGCAGTGGGCAGCCAGACTCGGGCAGGGAGCTTATGGTTGAGTAGGGAGAGCTCGGAGATCAGCCTCTGTGTTTTCTGCTCCTTGGTGGGGAGCGTGGCCAGCCGCTTGCCAATCGCCATCAGGGACTTGATGAATTCTCGCTCAGGAGCCAGTCTGACGGGCTATAGGGGGTTGGGGCAAAGTAAAAGATGGTGAAGAAACCACAAAAAAAGTGGCCCGCCCACTCAGCCACTCCTAGCCATGGATCCCAAAGTCTGGAGAACGCTAGGGAAGGAGCTATCTTTCAGCACTGGTGGGACATGCCACCATTCCACCCCTGACAACATCAGCTGGGCAAAGGTAGAAAAGCCAGCACACTCCTCCACAGGCTGATTCTTGAGGGTGAGGAGGATGGGAACCTGTGTCACTGGAGGTACCCCTCTTCTTTTGGACCTGAATTTGTTACCAACTGTCCCAAGGCTTCAAAATGGGTGGGGGGGACAACATCCAGAGAGAAGAACTGCTTATACTTGATGCGTTTCACTTATCTCCAGGTCCTCGGGCTGAGTCTCTGCTGAGGGCCTCTGCCAGTGCCCCAAACTAGGGAGGGGCACTCTAAGTCCCTACAACTCCTTTCAAAGAAGGACTTAATCCATTCAAATAACTTTTGTTACCTTTCACAGCATCCCCCTATCCATCCTACAATCTCTGACAAGGTGTCAGTGCACATGCAGGAGATCTGAAGGGGATGAGCAGACTCTGTGTTAATGAGGGAACAATCAACCCGGACAGAAAAAGCAGACAGAGGGAGGTAGGTGTGGGGAGTGGGTGGAGAAAGCAATAGCTCCTGTCAGCCCTTGACAAGGGCCCTGAAGGTCTGTCTCCTTCAGTGGTTCCTCCTTGGGTCCTCTCTCCCTACCTCTCAGGGACAGGCTCCCCATATTAACTTACTACTATGAGCTTGGCTCCTCAAGCCGGGCACTTCATCATTCCCAGAGAGGGCAAAGTCCGTCTGGGCAGTGAGGTGAGGGTGGGGGGAAAGATGGACACAAAGAAGAGCCCTTTTCAGAGCCTAAGTCCTTCTACCATTTGGGGTACTTCATCAAGGTAACCACCAGCATCCCTATCCCAGCTCCCCTCAGCTAGGTAAGAACAGTATTTCCTTTTCTTATAAAAAAACAGCATTTCACTCACCAGGTCTTTCTCTCCCTCTCTGTGGGTCCTGCTTAGTTTCCTAAGAACTGAGAATTTCTACCCTCACACTGCAAAAAAGAACTTCTTTTTGAAAGATGGGTAGTACCAGGGTCCATCTCTGCATATGCAAAGAGCCAAGGTTCAAAGGAACAGCTCATTTCTCAGCCTCTGCCTCACTGGGCACTGGCTCAGGGTCCCACATAATAATGAAACAGGGTATGGGGAATCAAATGGGGCTGCCCTTGGGAGACAGGGTTGAAAAGAGATCAAGAAAAGAAGACAACAGAACTGGGCTTCTGTGGTCCCTGGAAATATCCCAGGGATCTCATGGAGAAAGCAAAAGAAAGGAAGAGGAAATTTGGAAACTCACTCCTTCATTTATCCTGATCCCTAATCTATCCACTCAGGTGGCAAATGGTCACTGTTCCAAGGACCCTCAGATAAGAAAAGGCAGAATTCCTTCCCATCCTCAAAGGAGCATTTGGGTAAGGGGGGGAGCTATGTTCCTTCAGCATGTTGGAGATGTGACCCCAGGCCTTGAGAGAGGCTCTGCCACATGGGAGGAGATAGGAATCATGATTGAAAGGGGAACAGCATTGAAGGGAGAAAACTGATTGGGTAGATAAATAAAAAAGAAAATGTAAAAAAATCATCCAAACTCCCAGAGGGTCCAGCATTTCCTCTCACGTCTCTGCCCAGCAACAAGGTCTGAGACCCTGTGGGACCAGAGGGTCAGGGGTTAGTCCAGAGGGAACAAGAAAGGAGAATGCGGATTAAGGAACCTCCTGGGCAATGAGCTGGGAAAGGGAAGAACTCAGACCTGGAAGAAAGATGGTTGAAACTAAAAAAGAAAACTGGCTGTAGGGAGGTAAAACTTTCCTTCAGGACAAATCCTGTTTGCTTTTGGGGTCTGCTCCCCAGAACAGCACCTAGCATTTAGAAGAACCAAATAAATATTTGATGGTCTGATGGCAGAAACCATGGGGAAAGGGTTCTGGGTGGGAGAAATAGGATCCCGGGGGTTTCTGCCAAGCAGTTCTTGATTCCAGTCCAGGGGTAAATTCTACCTCTCTCCCAGCTGATTGCTCTAGAGACCCAGAACTGAGGACTGAGTCGCACTGCATCCCAGCTCCATCTGGGAGAAGGATTGAGCCGGACTAAGCCTAGGCTCAAGGCACTGGTGACAAAGGGCAGGGGACTCCTCCAGGCTGGGGAGTCCTGGGAGGGAAGGGCTGATCTCCCAGGAAGAAAAGGCACCTTTTAACTCCAGCCTTGGCCTGGGGACTCAGAAGACCTGGGGACGGAGAGGAAATGCGGCCACAGAGGGGAGCCTGCCACCCAGTCCCAGCCTGGCCCCACTTACGGAACTGAATGAATTATCAATACTCTCGGTGCTGGAGGAGAGCTCCTGGGAAAGGGCCAGAGGACAAGGGGAGGAGGAAAGGCAGGGAGGGAGGGGAGAGAGACAAAGGCAAAGAATTTAGCTCCAACTTGGATTGCAACTGCTTCTCTATCTGGCTGCTTTAATGAGAGAAAGTCAACCCAGAAACACCACTTGCCCAAATTCTTGAAACTTGTGGGAGATGCTGGAGGGTTGGCTCAGATCATAGGGTCAGAAGGGCTGAAGAGACAGAGGGCCTGGGCTTTTCACTTTCTCCCCTTCTCTCCTGGCCTGCACCAAGCTCTCCCTCGAGGACATACCCTACAACTGGGTGCCTCAGGGCAGTAAGTGCACTGCCTAGCTGCCTCCTTTCTCTTCAGCCATTCACATGCTCCCAACCAAACCCTTCTCTGTGAAGCCGCTACAAAGAAACTGAATTTAACAAGCTGCATGGCCCCCCATACTGGAATGCCTGTATTCCTCCAGCTTCTTGCAAATGTTGGGGTGGAAGTCAAAGAACTAAACTTCAGTACCAGGGGTGTCTCCTTTCCAACCAGCCTCATTATCATCCTGGGAAGACCAGTCCCAATCTTGAGCCATGTGAGAAGGGACACCCCAGATCCACAGCATGAGACTTCTGGGCTAGGTGTTGCTAGGTGTAAAAGATGGCTAACTCTCCTATCTACTTAACCTCCCCAGGCTTCCTATCTGTTTCATGCCACACTCAGTACATTACAATTTTTGGACATAAGCTGGGGAGCTGGACCTAGCTCCATCTACCTGAGAAAGCTGAGCAGCAGGGCAGCAAGTGTCCAGGTTCCAGCCTAGGAGATTTATCTGAGTCTCACCCAGCCGTGTCTTACTGGAAAAGGGCTGGTGATCACACTTGCCACCAGCAGCTCTACTGCAGCTTGTGCATGGGCCCAATCTGAGTTCTGTCTGCCAAGGTCTCCCAGGGCAGGGAGAAGGTGGCAATATGCATGCACAGATGGCAGGAGGACAGGGGCCTGGACTTAGAGACAGAGTCCTGAGAGCTCCCAGGGCAGGAGGGCAGTTGTCACTGAGCTTCTACTCTCCAATCAGCATTTCAAGCATCTACTTAATTCTATTCCACAGTTTACATTCTCTTCTAGCTGGAGGTCCTATAATCAGGATATTCCTCGAAGAATCTGAGAAGAGGGGCACTTGGAGAAGGCAGGCCAAATACTATCTCAAGGCAAAAACTCCTCTGCTTTGGCGAGAGATGGGAGGAAGAACTCAGGCAGTGAGGATATCAGGGCCTATTCGGACTTAGTGGTTCAATTTCTATCCATGAGGTGGTTGGGGAAGGAACAGCAGGCAATGCTCCAGTTGATTCTTCCACAGACAGGGCCTGGCTGACTCATTAGTAGCCTTGGGGGAAGGGAGGTATATTATGATCCTTTCCTCTCTCCTACGCTGTAGGCTTGAGTCACTCATACTGAGTCAGCTCCAGGAGAAAAGCTGAGGCCAAGAAGCTGACATCACACCACATCAGGCTGGAAGGCCCACTGGGGCTTCAAGTGTGACACTCAACAGATTTCTCTGTACAAAGGTTATAGTCCTGAAAAGCCAGAGCTGATCTACTCGAGTGTCGTGATGTGGGGCAGGGGGTGGGGCGGTAGCTAAATCATCTCTGCTCCCTGGACCCCCATTCTAGGCCAAAATGTTTACCATTTGGCTACTAATGGGAAGAAAGACTACCTGAGCAGACTCCTCCAATTAGGCTGACAAAGTCTGCTTTGAAGCAGCAGGCTTCGGGGGCTGAAACAGTGGGGGCTGGGAGAAATCTGTGCTAGAGTCCTTGGCTTGTTGTGGAGAATGTGAAAGATCCGTCATTAAAAGAAAACAGAACCCCCGTGTGAGATCTGGGCAGAAATGGACCATGCAGGAAGACTCTGGGCAGGAAGAGAGCTACGTGAGCAGGGGCCTCACTTTATCCTCCAGAACTTCTCCTTAGATAATGATGTGCTTTGTTTAGTAAACTGTAGACTTCCTCCTTATATGCAGGAAACAGCTTTCAAGAGAGTCAAAAACTCCACCAGATAAATTCTGTAAAGTTTCAGTATACACACTACATGGACTTGTAGATAAAATGGGGTCTCCACATTACAAATTCTCGGAGGGAAGAGCTGCACTTCATCCTTCATCCCTCACTGCCTCTGGCATGTGCTGTGCACACAGTACAAGCTCATCAGTTGAGTGAATGAATGTTGCATAACAGGGGAGAAGGAGGAGCAGGAGGAGGAAAACCAATTCCCTTGGTATGTGGGGAACAAAAGCCTTGACAGACCTATCCTCAAACTGCCAGAGGGGTTCGGACAGACCTCTGTGCTGAAGACTCCAATGCTCAGACCCCAGAGATATTCATATTTATTCCCTCACTCCTGCTCTCACATTTCCTAAGAACACACAGTGGATTGAGGTATCTCATTCTGCTGGCATCAGATAAGCCAGGAATGCCTAGGGATCTGGTATCTCCTTCCTTTCCTGGATCTAATAATCCATGATAAGGGAAGACTGGCAGACAGAGAAGCCACCCCAGAGGATTTAGCAAAGAATTCACAGAATACCTCACATAATACCTGTGTCTCATAGTCACCTATAATCCCATCCTCGGAAGGAGTTAGATCCAAGGAAGAGGGACCAAGGACCAGCACTGAGTAGGCCCGAGGCTTCAGCTTTTCTGGTCCTAAGATGGCAACTACCAAGTGAGTATAGAGAAAAGCCATGCCTGACAGGAGGCACCAAGGGGCTCACTTGCAGCTGCTCACACATATACTGCTACAGGCTTGACCCCAAGAGAAGGGGCCCCCAACCCTTCAGGATCTTAGTCCCACCAGATGTCAATGATTCTTCTTGTTCTGCAACAACCTCCCTCATGACTCTGAACTTCCCTGCAAGCTCAACCAGAAAAGAAAATGGTCCATTTTGGTTCTGAGAACGTCTGTGTTCTTCTGCCTGTGCAGGGAATTGTGGAAACCTAGATGGGCTTAGGCCATTCTTCCCCAAGTGGACATCTGAGGACCTGGGAATGCAGATGCTGAGAAATAAGCAAGATGGCTCAGCTGAATGATTAAGAGCAACACCTGATGTGAGGCTCAGCTGAGGGACGCTGGGCAAATCACCTCACCTCTCTAAGCTTGTCTCTTCATTGGTAAAATAATTCCTGTCTCCTAAGACTGTTGAGGGTGAAACGTTAAGTACTTGGCACGACGCTTCGAACTTAAGAGGAGCCCAAAACATGTCAGCTCTTTTAGCTTCACTATTATTATCCTAACAAAACCCGAAATTTCCCAGAAAGCAAGCTCTGTAGTCTCTCTCTGTCCTGCTTTTTCCCTTCCCTGGTCACTCAGATTCAAAGCTGAAAAGAAGTCCCATTGTATCAAAACCGTAGGTGGGTTATGTGCCCCATGGGGTAGATGCCACCACCACAGCAACATGCATTTTCCAACAAGTGCAAATTCCTTGTTCTTTTCTCCCTTCTTTCCCAGGCTGGGCTGGCAGCCAGGATGAGAGCTGGGCCAGTGGTGAGTCAGAGGGGGGACTGGGGCATCATTGTCTGGCTGGGACACCAGGTCACTGACAATTGTCCAGCGGCAACTTCCAAGCTATCAGTCCAGATATGGAATGGAAGGTGGGCATAACCTTCTGATGTGCTTATCTCCTCCCTGCTCTGGACACCCCCAAATGCTCCTGTGGCCTCCTCTTCTTTCCAGCTTTCAGGTCTCTGACTAGTCTCTGGACATGCCCAAGATTTCCTCTACACCAAGACCGGTTGCCTCTTCCCTTTGTGCTTCTCCCAAATGCTAAGATATCCCTTCCCCGAGGAAAGGCAGGGATGAGGGCATTCTGCAGACACCTCAGTGATAGGGAAGGAACCTTATTCTTAAGTCAACAAAAAGCAGGATCTTTGGAAAGTGGGGCAGAGGATTATGAGGAGGAGTGACCAGGAGAATGAAGTTAAGGCTCTATTTATACCCTTCCCCCCAGCACACACACCATCCCTTTTCCTCCCTGAGGGCTGCTATTCTGAGAGGTTCTGGTAGTTCTCCCAGGTCTCAAGTTAGGGTGGAGAGGGTCTCTGCCACCGTTCTCAGTAAGTAGGTGGTTAATGGAACGGCAGTGAAGTTGAGTAAAAACAACTAGACAGAGTCAGGATTATAAGCCTTGCTGTTAGCTACATGATCTGAGGCAAGTCACTTCTATCTCTCTAGGTCTCTGAGTTCTTCCTCTGTAAAATGAGACAGTTAGGATACATGATTTCTAAGGTCTTTTTCCACTCTGACATCCCATGCTTTTATCAGTGAAATGAAACAGAGGGAAGGAGAGAAAAGGACAGAGGAACTATATGTCAGACATCCTGTCTCCATGCCATCTTGCCCCGCTGCCCCTCCCAGGCATTTTACCTCATCCTCATTTTCCACTTTAGGGTTGCTGGCTGTTCGTTTCAGGTTGCTGCTGAGACTTATGCTGGCGGTGGCATCGGACTTAGAGCGCTGGTGAGTCCTCTTAGAGGGAGACAGCCCCATGTCAGGGGCTGGGCTCAAGGAGGGCAGCTCCCTCTTCCGGTGAGCTGGCTTCAGCTCATCTGAGAGGATCAGCTTCCGGAGCTTGGTCCCACGGGAGTGTCGCTGAGTGGAAATGTGCATGTCTGAAGAGTAGGCCCCAAGCAACAGGGCGCACTGGAGGGAAAAGTTAATGCTCTGGCGGCAGCGATGGACTATGTAGGGCTTGATGGCGTCACCCACGTCCTCATCCATGTGGATGTACATGTTAAGCAACTGGGGCAGATAGAAATCCACATCCTCATTGCGAAAGCAGAAAAGCCGGTTGCCAATGTAGGCTTGTACTCCAGGCTCCTTGGAGTTGTACAGGTATGAAATGGCCATGGAGATGTCAAATAGTTTTGACTCAAATAGCCTCAGCAGCCAGGATTGTTTGGCAGAGTTGTTCTGCCGCCGCCTCCTTGCTCCTTTGGCTGTGTTCGAGGCCACAGTGGCCCCCATTTCATCTTCCTCCTCCCTTATCTGGGCAGGTGGATCGTCCAAGCAACGGATCGCATTGTCCAAAACATCCCCATTGACCAACTCCAGTGGGGTATCTGTGTTAGATATGGCCATGCCTCCATGCAAAAGCTTGACTTGCTCCAGCACCTCCTGGCAGGCCTTCTGGGCCACCTCAGGGTCAATCACTGATAGTTCCCCGACCCCCTCTGTGATGACGCCTAGCAAGGAACCCCCATTATTCTCTGGCGGGCTAGGAGTGGGCTCAGAAGTTGGCTTCAGCGGGGCAGGTTCCACCACCATGTCTCCCATGGCCACAGCCAGACTTCAAGCTTCCAAGCTATAGGAGGAAGGAGGGAGAAAGGGACAGAAAGGGAGACACATACATAATGGTTAGTAGTGCATCCTCCGGTCTTCCTTTCACCCACCATGAAACCTTCCCAGGCCCCTCCTCTCTTTTGTCTTCTTAGACTCCTTCAAAATCAGATGAGAAGTCATCTCCAGGAAGCCTTCCCTGACTACCTCCATTGCTGATCACCACAGTACTCTCCCCTCCTTCTGCACTTAGCTATCCGCTTAGCCTCTGTTCCTAACTTGCATTTGCAAAATGCTGCTTTATATGTTATGTTTACATAGGTTTACAAATTCTTCAGGTACACTGGGAAGCAATTCTGGTCTTATTCCCTTGTCTCTCATTCTTCAAATGCTTTTCTATCTTTGTGGTCTTGTGTTTCTCTTGACATGCCTGCCAATACCTGTCTCTTTCCCTCTTTAAATCGTATTTCTTTACTCCTCTAACACTCCAGACACAGGTACTAAGCATCTCTCACCTCCATTTGGTATCAAAGTCTTTTTTTTTTTTTAAGGTTTATTTTTATTTAAGTAATCTCTACACCCAATGTGGGGCTCGATCAAACTCAAGATCCTGAGATCAAGAGTCCCATGCTGGGGCGCCTGGGTGGCTCAGTGGGTTAGGGCCTTGCCTTCGGCTCAGGTCATGATCCCAGGGTCCTGGGATCGAGCCCCGAGTCGGGCTCTCTACTCAGCAGGGAGCCTGCTTCCTCCTCTCTCTCTTTGCCTGTCTCTCTGCCTGCTTGTGATCTCTGTCTGTCAAATGGACAAATAAAATCTTAAAAAAAGAAAAAAAAAAAAGAGTCCCATGCTCTTCCGATTGAGCCAGCCAGATGCCCCCCTCCGTATCCAAGTCCTGATGTGTTTTTCTAGACACAGATACTTTCTTACCTTCCCTTCATACTCAAAGTTCCCAAGGAATAAGGGCCAGCAAATAACATCCAGGCTTCACTGAGAAGAAAACAGTTCTAAAACAACCATCAACACCCCTGCTGAAGTGTGCCATTCTTTGCTTGTCTGGCTTCATGACGTCATTCCCCCTTTCTCTTGTGCTGTAGCAGTTAGTTATAGTGGATAGACTCCTGAACTTGGAGTCAAATGTGCTGGGATTCAAGATCCTAGCTCTGCCATTATCAGATGTGTAAACTTACGCAAACCATATATCTTCTGAGTTTGTTTCCTCAACTGCAAAATGGGAAAAACACATCTACTTCTTATTACTGCTGTGCGGGAAAACTTCATGAGTGTAGGATCTAGCGCAGTCCTTGGCACGCAGTAGTACTCAATAAATATTAGGTGAATCCTAATCACCTAACAAATCAGGAAACAGTGTGTATGTGTACGAGTGTGTGTGTGCACACACATACACTGTTTATAAGGAAATAAGTCAATCAGAGTTACACTTGTTGTCTAAGAATCTCCCAAAAACCTGTTGTCTAAGAATCTCCCATGACACCCCTCTCCTACCCCCAACACTACTTTCTCCATTACCATACACACAGCCTAAGAACTAGAAAGGCTGGAAGAAGGCAAAAAGAATTCAGCTAGAGCTCATGGGTCTATAACATCCAAAGAACAGGGAGGAACAGGTATCACATCACCAAGAATCCCTCTCTGGGGTGAGAGAACATTGCTGACAAAAGCCACTGCCCTCCTAGGACGATTCTCCTGAGCCCCACCAAATTTGGATTATAATAGTAGAACAGAAGGAAATTTCAAAGCAAAGACTGGGAGAGGCACATTGTTGATGTCAGATCAACCCAGCTCCAGAGCTTGACTATAGTCAACAACAGGCTCAGAGGCTTTTTCACAAAAACACAAATGAGAGTGAATCTAAGATTAACTCAAGAGTGTGAGCAATAGGAAGGCATAATCTATTGTGGAGCTGAAACACAGGTAGTTTCCAACTATTAGTGACGTTGCCTTTGATGCAAGGCTGGGTGCATATAACTTTGGGTTGGTGAAAGGAGGCTTGAGATACAAATTCTCTAATCACTGCAGGAAGCCCCATTTCCCACCACCACCCTTCCAGTGCCTCTTCTTGCACCTCTGAAATGTTAAGAGTCAGTTAATCTCAGGGGCACCTGGGTGGCTCAGTTGGTTAAGGGGCTGCCCTGGGCTCAGGTCACGATCCCCGGGTCCTGGGTTCGAGCCCTGCATCAGGCTCTCTGCTCAGCAAAGAGTCTGCTTCTCCCTTTCCCTCTGTCTGCTGCTCTGACTACTTGCGCGCTCTCTCTCTCTAACGAATAAATAAAATCTTAAAAAAAAAAAAAGTCAGTTACTCTGCTCTGCCCATACTATAGTCTAGCTCCCTGCCTCCCAGCAGTCACTACTAAAGTCTTGCAGGAAGACAGATGGGGGATTCTTCTGTTCTCAGAGATCACCAAATAAGGCTACTTCAGTTTATCTTTCTCCCCACTCTGTCAAACAAGAAGTTCGCATCCCTGAATTTAATTTCTCTGATGCAGCTTAAGCTTGGTATCAGTAAAAATTTTGCAACTCGTTTATCATGCTCTCTCCTAAAATTAGGCAGAGCCCTCTGAGTAGTAGAACCAGCATGGCTGCCTATGTGAAGCTGTCTCTACTTGCCAACTTTAGGTTACACAGAAATAATAAGAAAGCTTTAATCACTCCTTGCCACAACTCTGCAAAGCACTCTGCACCGGTGGGTCATTCTAATTCAACTGAGACCACCACCTTTTAGGTTTGCTGAAAAACTCACATGATAGCCTCAGTCATTTTACACAACCAGCTTTTATTTTTCCCTCAGTGTCTCTATGCTTGGCAAATCTTTCCCCTTCCCTCTACTCCAGAGACTTCCAAGTTATCAAAAGCTCCTGAAATCCACTTTTCAAAACTTCCAAGGGACATGAAGTTCAGATAGCCTCCCATATACAGCACCTCAGACCTCCCAGGATCCTCAGCAGATGCCTGCCTCAACTGATCACTACTGGGATTATTACTGGCACCAGGAGGGGAGGGAAGGATGCCATTATTATTATTATTATTATTATTTCTTATCCCAGAGCTTAGCCAGGAATCCCACATCACAGCACTCAGGGGAATTTTCCACTGAACAGACCCCCATCTCACAGTCCTTATTCCCCAGGGAACCAGACGGTGTCAAGAGATGCAGGGAAGCTGGACTCCTCTCTAGTGGCTCTGCCACTAGAAACTACCAAATTGAAGCTGGACCTCCCTTGCCTCCCTGAGCCTCAAGGATTGGCTACATCTGAAACAAGTCATGGGGAGAGGAGGTGTTGACTTGCCAATTTAGACAATAAGAAATAGGAAAGGGATTCTCCAACACCTAAGTCCTAATACAATCTTCAAGATCAATTCATTCATTTTCAAAAGCAAAGACAATATAGCTTTGGTAAGGAACCATTCTAAAGAAAGCGAAAAGACTAGAAAGCAAAAGAAAAAAGGAAGAGGTCCTATATTCATCATCCTTCCCCTTGCAAGAAAACAGGAAAAAAGACGACAATCCAAACCTTTAATATCAGATGGCTCTTATGCTCTCAAGAACATTCAAACAACTGAGGCTCCACATTTCACATTGGGAGCCTAAACTGGTCTTCCAATTGGATGATGAAGGAACCCTTAGAGTCCTTCCCTACCCCAGCCTAGCAGCTGGCTTCTTGGCACTGGGGTGGGAGTGGAGGAGTAAACTGGTTGGGCTCCACAGCTAATTGTCTGGGTAATGCAGGGAATCCTCATCCATGCATCAGGGGGCTGTTTAGGGCTGAGCACAGCAGTGGCTACAGAGGACAGAGAAGGTGTACATGCTTGTGTTCTGTATGACTTAGCATTTAAGTAAATGTCTGCAAAAACTCTAGGGAGGGGGACGTTTAACCTGGCTTTCTGTTTCTCATCACCTCAAAAGATTCCAGGCAAAGAGCCCTCCAACCCCCCACTGATCTCCATTAAAGGGTTTCCTGGATTGATCTCTGCTGAGACAAGATAGCAGAAAGCCCCAAATCAATCCCCCCACCAGGCTAATGACCATTCCCTTCTTGGGGGACTAGAAAAATATGAATTGGTTCAGACAAATCCTCGTGTTTTTAAAGGTTCCTGTACTTTCATGGAATTGTCTTAAGAGATCATCTGATTTCCAAGCAGATAGGCAAGCTCAATTTTCCTCCCTTTGAGATGGATCGTGTGAGTTGGAAAAAAGGATAGTGAAACCACTATCTTCATCCTACAAGGTGGATAGTTAAAAAAGACTGTTACAAGTTCATGGAAAAGAAAGAGAAGTTCACATATGTTATCTAAAATTACACGGGCTGCTAATAAATAATAATGACAATTATATAAATAAGAAGTATAAATCCTCTAATGTTCAATCTTCTTTTGTAACAATTAATAAATAAAAAATCAAGAAATAGAGGCACAAGCATTTTATCCAATGCTAGGTGATAAACTTCAGAAATAAACATGGAGATAATTAAGATGTTCACTCTAAAGGAGGACTGGGCAGAATGGAAAGGGACTGCTGATTTCACCACAAACTCTTAGGTACCATTGGATTTATTACCAGGTGCATGTTTGCCTTTGATAATAATTTTCTTTTAAAGATTTTATTTTGGGACACCTGGGTGGCTCAGTTGGTTGGACGCCTGCCTTCGGCTCAGGTCATGATCCTGAGTCCCGGGATCGAGTCCCACATCGGGCTCCCAGCTCCATGGGGAGTCTGCTTCTCCCTTTGACCCTCTCCTCACTCTCACTGTCTCTCTCTCAAATAAGTAAATAAAAATCTTAAAAAAAAAAATTTTTATTTTTTTAAGTAATCTACACTCATCATGGGGCTTGAACTTACAAATCAGAGATCAAGAGTTCTGTGCTCCACCAACTGAGCCAGCCAGGCACCCCACCTTTGATGATAATTTTTAAAAAGAAGTTGCTCTTCCAAAGAGCATCACCTTAGGCTGCTTGTTCAGCTGTTGAGAAGTTCCTCCTCATATCTCAAAGTCTAACTCAAACCTTTTGTTAAAAGGGTCTCAGCTCATTTTTCCCCCTTGACCTCAATGGACAAAGTGAAGATCAAGTACTACTTTTTCCTCATAAAACTTGGGGCCAAATAGGAATTAGGCTCAGGTCCTAGCAGGAATCACGTGAATGCTTCCCCGAGGCCCAAGTGGGGGACTAGCATCAGGGAAGAGGGCATTCTGGAGCTAGCAGCAGAAAGGCAGGGAAGGCAGTGGTCTCAGGGTAGTTAAGTCAATATTGAATCAAGCTGAGAAGTCTCTGTGAAGGGCCATGGGAGCTGATATAAGCAGATCCAGTCAGACAGCCCAAGCCAGCTCTGGGAGCCCCTGCTGAAACAGAGAGATGGCAAAGAAAGTAACCTGTGCATTCACCTCGCTCTGAATTGTTCCTCCCTGCAGCAAGCCCCAAATGTGCTTGTACTAGGCCCTCTCTTGTCTCATGCCAGTTACTGAAAGGTTCCTCCCAAACTTCTTCCCCAAATCAAAGAATCTCAATTTGCTGCTTTGGATGGCATTCACCAAACATGTTCTCATGCAGTGTGGACCCAGCTCTGAGAATGAAGCAGGGAAACTAGGGGAAATACAATTTCTCTTTGGGGATGTTTCCAAGGAGTGAAACTGCTCCTAAAAAGGAGGAGAATGAGGAGACTGCACCCTGGGTAACAGTTAAGAGAGAGACAAGGGAGAAGTGGGAAGAGGAAGTATGATTACATCCAAAAAGACCTAGAGTTGGAAGATAAATGCAACTTCACATGCCCTCTTCACTATCACAGGCCAAGAGAGACATGGCATACCAGAGAGCAACTAGTTTCCTGAGCCCCGCTTCACTCCAAGTTCTCTTTTCTAGCCGTTTTCCTCAAAAGGCTTTCCCACAAACACGCTTTCCACCTATAGAATCTGGAGTTATGGATCAAGTCCAAGAGGAACAGCACAGGTGGTCATCAACTTCATGTAGTGGAGAAAAAAGGCAAGGCAGACAAAGGAAACAGGCCTGGAACTTGTCTTTCAAATAGCCTTACTACCACAGCTGTTGACTAGAAAGACCCAATAGAGAGATCACAATGAAGGAAAACCTCTCAGGTCAGCTAAACCACTACTAAGAAATGCCTTTTGCAGGTGCCTGGGTGGCTCAGTGGGTTAAAGCCTCTGCCTTAGCCTCAGGTCATGATCTCGGGGTCCTGGGATGGAGTCCCACATCGGGCTCTCTGCTCAGTGGGGAGCCTGCATCCCCCTCTCTCTGCCTGCCTCTCTGCCTATTTGTGATCTCTCTCACTGTGTCTGTAAAATAAATAAATACAATCTTTTTTTTTTTAAAAAAAAGCCCTTCATCTGTGAAACTCAGAATGTTTTGTAAACAAATAAACCAAGTCTAATTTTCCCCCAACCCACATCCTACCAGTAGCCTATTACTGCACTGATGCCTACAGAGTGGGTCCTTCTACCAAAAAGGTCACTCTAGAGGTCAACTGAGGAAGTCACATGCTGAACCCAGGAGTCCTGATTTTGAATGTCTAAGCTCTTTCTAATGTCTTAGATCCTTTTTCCCAGTTACCCCCAACTCCACCCTAGGCCTAAGCCCTTATGGAATCAACCAAAACTATTCCAGTAAGCCACAGACAGTAAATTGACTCCTTGTAGATCTGGAAGACACTCTACTCAGTGATCTCTTAAGGACAAGCCTAAAATCAAATAATCCAAAACAAAATTTCTCACAATCTCACACAGTCTCCATGCAGGCCTGTTCATCCCTCCTAGTGGCTGATCCTGGGTAGTCAACAAAGTGTAACCTGATATGAACTTCAAAACTTACTCCATCCTTCAGAAACACACTTCTGTCCAGAAAAGCCTGAGTGAAACAGCTGAGGCTTCCCCCTCCCCCTGTCTGTCCTCTCAACATATTTTCTTCTTAGTTCAAGGTTTAGCTGATCCTGAAATAAGTGATATGTAGAGATAATGAATGTGACAGAAAACACATAAAGACCACAGGGAAAGCAGAACCAAGGATCACAGGATTAGCAAAATCCTTGAACTCAAGAGACAAGGTGCCAGAGATGGAAATCCTGAATAGGAAGAGGCACTGTCAGATCTTTTCTATGGGAACAAACCTCCAGAGGTTGGGGTACTGAGGATGGGGGAAAGGGAAGCAACAGAAAGTTACAGGGATCATAAAGGACTCTAGAGAAGGATAAGGATTAAGGTCAAAGTACAGTGTCAATATTACTTTGGGAATGACAATGAGGGCCCGAGATTCCTTAAGGGGAGAGGAACAGGCAATTCTTGGAAGCTAGAAGATGGGTGAGGTAATGGAATCAGAAACAGAGGAATAGAGGGCCACAGGGAAGAGAGAGCTCAGGGAAATGGGATCCAGTGCTGGCGCTGCACGGAGACAAGAGGAGAGGGGCAAAAATAGGAAAAGGGATGAAGGCGAAGGCTGTGGCAAAGGTTTGGGGGCAGGAACACAGATAACGAGGAAGGGCAAACAAGGATGGACATTACAAAAGGGACCCTGATGTGAAAAGGGCTAGTGACTTAGGAGAAATAATTCGGGACGGAGGCAACAGGGATAAGGGGGAGGGGGAGATCCCGGGGCGGAGGGAGGAGCTAATCAGAAGAGGAAGCCAAAAAAGCAGAGGAGACCCTAGACTTGAGGAGAAAGGGTGGAGAAGGCACCGGGGTGCAGCTGCCACCCAGGGGGCAGTTTTGTAGTTAAACCCAAGTGTGGGGGCGGGGGCAGGCTGCGCGGGACAGGGTGGGAGAGGGACTCCCCCCCACAACTCACAGGGCCAGGAGGACTAACGGGGTAGGGGTCGCTTACCTCCTGGGGACCTCCCCCCCCACGGAGGGGGTGCGGGCGGTCGGGGTCGGGCTGCCGACACCGCCGCCTCAGCAGCAGCGGCCGCTCCCGGGTTCCATTGGCCGCCTGCGCTTCCCTGACAGCGGCCGCGGAGGCTGAGCCAAGCCCCAGCTTAGGGGCTGCCCTCGGCGACGCCTGAGGGGGCCTTCGCACTGCCTCAAGTTGGACCCGGCCGCCCAGCCTCCTCGCCTTCCCTCCGCAAAAGCGAGACACCCCCACCAAAAAAAAAAAAAAAAAAAAATCCCAGAAGGGCTCGGCTCAATTCTTCTTGTGAGTCCCAGCAACCCTTCTTGGGATATGCCTTCCTGTTTCTCAGACGCTCAGGACCCTACCAATCCCATAGCAATCTAAGGAGTCGGGTAAGCTGCCTCCAACATGCCTGTTCAGAAATAGAAAAGGGGGCGGGGAAGACGCGTTTGGAAGCTGGGGAGGGAGGAGAGGATGAAGGGAGGATCCTACGGGTGGGAGGAGGGGCCAATGTTCGTGAGGTTAAGAGGTAGCGTTTGCGAGGCTAGGGAACTAAGAAGGTAGTAAAATTTACTGGATAAGGGAAAGGGGCTGCTGTCCTAGAGCGGAGACCGGCAGGTCCGTAGGCGGGTGCGGGTGCCCCGTTAGAAAGGAAGTACAGACACGTCCGGTACTTCCATAAGGACCTGAATATGCAAATTATATGTAAATAAGCCAGTTTGTGTTAGCAACCAAGTAACCATAATTGCTGTGAGTGGCTCTCCCCCCCCCCCCCCCCCCCGCCTATTCCACAAGACTCTCTTAGTAAATTAGGCTGTGGGATGGCGGGCCCGGCGGGGAGCGGAGAAAGAGAAAGAGCGGGCGGGGAAGATGGTTACCCACACCACCCTTTTCCTACTCATGTTTAAGGACGCTGCCAAGATTACGCCCCTTATCGCTTCGAGAATGGCGCGGTCCAACCGCGTCAGTCTTTCGCCGTTAGCGGCGCGACTCGAGGCCGTGGTCCTGCCTCCGAGGTCACCGCCTGCCTGGGTAGGCTTTGGCCTCCAGCCTCCGGACGTCGATTCCTCCAGGAAGGGGCTGGACAGAGCCGGAGCAAGGTCGGGAGAGGTGAGTGACCGTAACCCCTTCTTCCAAACAAGAACAAATCATGTACAACTAAACAAATAAAAACACGCCCTGAAGCTGGACCTGTGGTTTGAGTTTTGTGTATTTGTCAGTATTATTGATTGGGAGCCCTCTCCCTCAGAATCTCTGTCCCAATCCTCATAGGGCTTTACTTAATATTAACGTTGAGGCTAGATTTCTAAGGCTAGCCCAGGGAAGGTGGATGCCACCTTCCCTGCCACTTAAGGTCTGTTTGATTTGGGAGGACTGAAGTAACCTCTTTGAACCTCAGTTTCTATGTCTGCAAAGTGGATCCAGGAATATTAACACTTTACAGGGTTTTGTGAGGATTAAAAGGGAGTACAGATTACAGCCAAAGCACTTTACAACCATAGCACTACATTACTATTATTGGGACAATACTATAGAACGATGAAAGAAAGGGTCACTGCTTTTGTTTTGTTTTTTGAAGACAAGGTTGTTATGACATTCTGCTTTTTTAAAAGGTTTTATTTATTTATTTATCAGAGATGGGGAGAGAGCGAGCACCCACAAGGTGGCAGAGTGGCAGGCAGAGGCAGAGAGAGAAGCAGGCTCCCTGCGGCTCAACGGACTGAGCCACAGGCATCCCTGCTTTTGTATTTAATGTGAAGGCAGAATAGAATGAATTTCCAGAATAATCAGGAAATTAAAGAAGAAATTTTAAGAATGCATGGAAGCAGGGCACCTGGGTGGCTCAGCCGGTTAAAGCCTCTGCCTTCTGCTCAGGTCATGATCCCAGGGTCCTGGGATCCAGCCCTGCATTGGGCTTTGTGCTCAGCAGGGAGCCTACTCCCCCTCCCCCATGCCCCACCTGCCCTTCTGCCTACTTGTGATCTCTGTCAAATAAATAAAAATCTTTTAAAAAATAAAAGTACATGGAGGCAAAAGGGAGGCAGAATAAAAAGTAGTAGCATGATTAGGGGCACGTGGGTGGCTCAGTGGGTTAAGCCTCTGCCTTCCGTTGAGGTCATGATCTCAGGGTCCTGAGATAGAACCCCACATCCGGCTCTCTGCTCAACGGGAAGCCTGTCCCCCACCCCACACCCCTGTCTGCCTGCCTTTCTGCAAACTTGTGATCTCTCTCTGTCAAATAAATAAATAAAATCTTAAAAAAAAAAAGTAGCATGATTAATACAGAAGGCCTAGCCACTCAGTATATGGCGAATGAATGTGTGGAAGACCTCTGAAAAATACTGCAAACCAAGTATTAGAAGAAATATTGGGCAGGATCCAGCAGAACAAAAAAGAGGAGAGAGCATTCTGAAGACTAAAAAATTGTATGTTGAAGAATAGAAATACAGGAATTTGCTTGAATCATGAGGAGAGGGCAAGCTGATAAACTAGGTTAAAGCGGGAGTACAGTAGTGAAAGATGAGCAGAGAAAGTGGCCAAGAGTGCCAAAGATAGTTTGAATTTGTCACCACTGGTCTGGAGCGGGAATCACCAGTCCACCTGTCAGGTCCTATAACTTGTGGCCAGCTCCCAATCTGCTGTCAGGGTCAAGAGATAATGATCCTGCTTTAGCCTAGAGTTTAAAGTATCACATATTCCTCCCTTCCAGGGGAGGATTCCCAAGGGCCTTAAGGCCCTTTCTTTCCTTTTTTTCTTTCTTTTTTAAAGATTTTATTTATTTAGACACGCCTGGGTGGCTCAGTCAGTTAAGCATCTGCCTTTGGCTCAGTTGGTGGTCCTGGGATTGAATCCTGCATGAGGTTCACTGTTCAGTGGGGAGCCTGCTTCTCCCTCTGCCTGCTGCTCCCCCTGCTTATACTCTGTCTCTCTCTCTATCTGACAAATAAAATCTTTTTTAAAAAAGATTTTATTTTTTTATTTGAAAGAGAGTGAGAGAATGAGTGGGGGTGGAAGACAGAGGGAGAAGTAGACTCCCTGCTGAGTGCGGAGCTGGACATGGGGCTCGATCCCAGGACCCCAAGACCATGACCCGGGTGGAAGTCAGACACTTAAGGAGCTGAGCCACCCAGGCGTCCCTTAAGGCCAGTTTTTGAAACATTGTGGAAAGGGATGGGAAAGCCCTACTTTTTATAGTAGGAAATTGTTTATTTTCCAACAACAAAACAAGATTTCAGGAACATCTCTGCTGAAACTTTAAGTAGGAACTTTTTATAGCCACAGACAGTTATTAAGTCCTTTATTATTTTTTTAGAGGGGGAGAGGCGTGGTGGAGGGGTAGAGGGACAGGGAGAGAAAAAATCTTAGGCAGGCTCCATGTCCGGTGCAGAGCCCTATGCGGACTTGATCTCACAGCCCTGAGATCGTGACCTGAGCTGAAATCAAAAGTTGGATGCTGGAGCATCTGGGTGGCTCAGTCATTAAGCCTCTGCCTTCAGCTCAGGTCATAATCCCCAGATCCTGGGATCAAGCCGTGAATTAGGGAAGCCTGCTTCTCCCTCTCCCATTCCCCCTGCTTGTGTTCCCTCTCTTGCTGTGTTTCTCTGTCAATTAAATAAATAAAACCTTAAAAAGAGTTAGATGATTAACTACATGAATCACCCATGTGCACCTATTAAGACCTTTATTAACCAAGTGAGACCTCCCCTGTCCTCCCCTCACAAACACAATATTAAGCAAAAGAGTATTGAGTTTCTGTGTTTATAGCTCTAAGAGCTCAAATGTGAATTTCTTTGCATCTCTTTATGATTTGGTCTTTCTTTTTCTAGAGATTGATTCACTCATTTATTTATTTACTCACTCACCTACTCATTCACTCATTCTTTGTTTCTAGAAGTCTCCAAACCCCTCTGGTCTAAACTCAAGACAGGATAGGATTCATCTTCGTATTCTAGCCGTATCCTTAGTTTCTACCACATGGAGAAAAAATTATGTTTGTTGATATAGCAACAGATGGAATGCAGAAGCAGATATGAGAATCCATTGGGGCATTAAAGGGATTTCCAAAAATGTAAAACAATGCCAACTGTCTTACTGACTTTATTTTGGTTTGGGGAAAGTTATTTTTCATAAATGAATTAATAAATTAAAAATATTAAGTAAATATTTTGACTAGTTTTTCTTCTTCCTACTTGCTTTTCTTTTCTTGATCTCAATTGTCAGATTATAACACTGAATGCTATCTTTGTTCCCTATATTAAATTAAAAGCATGATATTTATGATATTCTCTAAAACTCCTCACCATGCTGAACCTATTTTTATTTATTTTTTAAAGATTTTATTTATTTGTTTTAGAGAGAGTGAGCAGCAGGGAGCTGGGGGAAAAGCAGAGAGAGTGAGGGACAAGCAGACTCTGCACTGAGTACAGAGCCCAACGCGGTCTCCATCTAAGGACCCTGAGATCCTGATCTAAGCTGAAATCAAGAGTCCAACGCTTAACTGAGTCTCCCAGGCGCCCCTGGAGTTTTTTTCAGAGAAAAGATAAGAAGCCAGCAGTTACTGCCCAACCCTCTACTGTGTATGAAAGCAAACATTACTTCATTTATTCCTCATTACAATCCTGTGAAAGAGATATACCATTTTATGGAGACTGAGCTTCAGAATGGTCAAGTTGTTTTTTTTTTTTATTTCAACCCACAATAAAAAATACATCTTATATCATGATCACTGAGGAACACACAAATGTGTCTTCACTGAAATAAAGGTTTCATGAAATAATACCCTAACTATATGCAATGCATTCTGATATTTTCTATTCTATTTAATTTCCTTTTTTGAAAACATGTGTTTTTTCTTCCCTTGTTTTGCATCCTACGAAATCAGTGTCACAACCCACGAATGGGTTGCAATCTACAGTTTGAAAAACGACTAAATAAATGTTCGAGATCATAAGTAGTAAAGCGAAGATGTGAACTGAATTCATGCTCTTTCCAGCAAACAAATGCCTTCTCATGAACATTTCTTAAATAATACATTATATATGTTGTGCTTAGCTTTATCTCATGGTATAAAGCCAGCAGGACAATCCTTGGCAAAGAAGGAATAGGCCTACTGAGGAACCATAACGTGAGATGAAACACTTAGACAAATATAAAATGACATTAGTCCTCTGTTTAGTATATGAGTGAATGTGGCATTTGCTTTCATTTCTGAAGAAAGCTGCTTATTATCCAAAAAAATAGTGAGTTCATTTATTCATGTATAGCTTGTCTTGGTTTAATAGTAAATGATTATTTCAATTTTATAATTTAATTTTATATTTTATCTTCAACTTATGATAGGGCTAAAATAAAAAAAAAAAATGACACTTGGTGGGTGAGGTCATAGAAGTACAGAGTAGTGTCCTGGGGAGAGAATAAGGAATGGTAGAGAGGAAGCAGCAGGTAGTCCCCAAACCTTTAATCTAGTAAACTGAAGATTGCCTAAACTACAAAAACTTGTTTCATACTAGATTTCTTTCAAGTTTTATTTACTTACATAATTTAAGTAATCTCTACACCCAGTGTGGGAGTTGAGCTCAAAACCCCAAGGTCAAGAGTTGCATACTTTTCCAACTGAGCCAGCCAGGCGCTCTTCATGTTAGATTTTTAAAATAGGTTTTAAAAATAGGTTACTTAAAAACCTCATGGTAGGGGGGCAGGTACTGGCTGGCTCAGTCAGAAGAGCATGCGGCTCTTGATCTTGGGGTTATGAGTTTGAGCCCCACACAGGGTGCAGAGATTACTAAAAAAAATAAATAAACTTAAAAAAAACCCCACCCAACATGTAAATTTCAAATCCTCGGGTGGGCTGGTCTCCCAGAATGAATGGATACATCCTCAGGCTCAACCAAGGTAAGGACTATGTTTCCTTGGATGCTTCCATCTATTCTAACACCAGTGGTTTTATTTTCCTGTATACCTGTCACTTCTAATGTGTCAGCAACCCGGCCCAGTCCCTCTTCTCCTTCCACATGGAACCATCTGCCTGCCTGGTTCCTTCTGATTCCAGTTAGTTCATCCTCTAATGGAGACTTTATACCTTTCATCCATTCATTCAGTCCACAGATACCTATAATAATGGTTGTGTGTTCTTCAAGTTGACTTCTCAGTGTTGTTCATAGACACCCCTTCTGCCTGCCAGATCTCCATCCTGGGGTGGAGGAGTTGTTCTGCTATGCCTTTAGTCACATCTCTACATCTCACATCCCCTGACCCCTGCTTTTCCTGGAATGTCTTCCCCTTTTTCACCTAAGCTCCATATACCTTAAAGGCTTAAGATATGCCTAAGCATATGCTTAAGCATATCTTTTCCATGAAACCTTCCCAAATTATTCAGCCCAAAGTGATCTCTCTGAACCATAGCTCTTACACAGAATGAGTACTATGATTTAACTCTTTTTACCATATGTCTTATGTTGTCCTGTCCTTATGAGTTAGATTTGTCTAGCTAACTCCTACTCATCTCTACTGGAAGTCATCCCTGATCCCTGTCCAACCTATATGCTATTCCTCTGGGCCCCCACAGCTCTCTGTGCTTAAAGCTAACATAACTGTTAGGTTGCCACTGTGCTGTGATCATTATTGACTTGAAGTCAAGCCTATGTCAGTTGGCTTCTAGTAAGTTCCTGGAACTTAAAAAACAAGAAGGAAAATATAAAAACTGTAGTAGTGCCTATTTCTGGCAGCCTGGGGAAGAGAAAGGGCTCTCCCATTAAAATACAAGTTGAGCCTGGATAAATTACAAGAAACATAATGTTTAACACATTGCTGGGCTCATTAGAAAGTAAGAGAAATCACAAAAGGAAGAAAAAAAAATAACATTAAGCTGAAACCTATAGGAAAGACGAACAACATGCAGGAGGAGCAACAGGTTTGCCTTGGGGTCAAATGCCAGTATCAGGGGTGCCTGGGTGGCTCAGTGGGTTAAGCCACTGCCTTCAGCTCAGGTCATGATCTCAGGGTCCTGGGATCGAGTCCCGCATAGGGCTCTCTGCTCAGCAGGGAGCCTGCTTCCTCCTCTCTCTCTCTGCCTGCCTCTCTGCCTATTTGTGATCTCTCTCTGTCAAATAAATAAATAAAATCTTTAAAAAAAAAAAATGCCAGTATCAGTTTTGTAAAACAGGCGCTAGGCCCTGGGCCTAGCCACAGAACAGGAGAAAACCTGGGATTCCCGGATTGAACTGAGATTCCTGAGGGGCTCACACAGTCCCAGGTCAGGAGCATCATTTGACTCCTGGCACAAGCAAATGCAGATCCTCTTTGGAGGAAAGTACCCCCAATTTAGGCTCTCTGAATTACCATAGACTAAGTTTAACAAAATATAAGCTCAAAATCCCCAAATGGAGAATATACAAGGAAATGAACTACCACAGGCAAGAGTGAGCAGAAAACAAACCATTTAGATATCAAGCCAGGATTACAGAAATATAATCCCAACAAATTTAAAAGGTTTAGTATCTGAGCACAAATGGGTTAAGCTGAAAATGGATATAAAAAGGATAGACTTTTAAATAACCAGACACTGTTTTTCTAAATAACTCATAAATTTAAAAAGTCATACAGGTAATTTAAATATTCTTATATTCTTAAGGTGAAGTTATAATCAAAATACAGCAAAAAAATATATTGGGGGAATGTAGAGAAACAGGTCCTTAAAAACTTACAGTAAAAAAACAGAGCTTGAAAATTAGATAAGTGTCAAAATTAAGATGTTATGGAAGAACATAAAATTCATCTAAAGAAAGCAGAAGAAGGAAATATTTTAATATCCATAGTTAATAAAATGGAAAACAATACACAAGGGAGAAGATTGTCAAAGTCCAAAGTAGTAGCTACATAAACAAGTAAAATAGCACATTTCTGGTGTAATTGATGAGGAGGAAATAAGAAGGTGAAAGTAAATAGTAGAAATGGATAGAAGCACATAACTGCCCAGAGAGCAGAGGCGAAAAAAAAATTTTTCATTTTTAAAAAGGACAGAAAATGCACAAAATCCCAGAAAAACAACCAAAATTGACTCAAAAAGAAACAGGAAGGCCAGACAGCCTATAATTATTAAAGAAATTTAATCGATGGTTAAAATCTTTCTCAAAAAGAAATGCTAGGCAAAGATAGGTTTGATAGCTGTTTTGCCAAACAAAACAGGGGACAGCTCATCTCAATCTGATGTCAGCTCTTCCAGAGAATTAGAAAAGAGGGAACAGTTCCCAACTCAGAGGGCATACAGACCAAATGAACCATCTTGGAAACCTTTTTAGAAATCTTCCTTCAAAAAGGGCACTAACAGATACAAGAATGTTCATAGCAGCATTGTTTGGAATAGCAGGAAATTGGATACAACCCAAATGTCCATTAATAGGTGAATGTATAAATAACTTGTGGCTTATGTACTTGCTGGGGTACTACACTGGTTTACAGCTATTTACAACATAGATGAATCTTAGAAATAATGTTAAGTGAAAAAAAGAAAACTTCAGGGCACTATTAGAGTATAAAATTTTTGTAAAGCTAAAACAAAACTGAACAATAATTTTTAAAGAATATTATACATATATGGTTAAATATATACACACGTGTGTGTGTGTGTGTAACACAGGCAACTTAACACAAAATTAAGGACAGTGGGGGCGCCTGGGTGGCTCAGTGGATTAAGCCGCTGCCTTAGGCTCAGGTCATGATCTCAGGGTCCTGGGATCGAGTCCCGCATCAGGCTCTCTGCTCAGCAGGGAGCCTGCTTCCTCCTCTCTCTCTCTCTGCCTGCCTCTCTGCCTACTTGTGATCTCTCTCTCTGTCAAATAAATAAATAAAATCTTAAAAAAAAAAAAAAAAAGGATAATATTAAAAAAAAAAAAATTAAGGACAGTGGTTACCTCTAGGGAGAGGCAGTGGGATAGGACTGGGTATGAATACAAGAAACTCAATGGTACTTCTAATGTTTTAATGTATAAGTTGGGTGATGGGCCAAAGATATTCATTTAATATTATGTTTCATAATTTATTCATGTTAAATATATATCCTTTATAGATACCAAATATTACATATTATAATCTTTAAAAATCTGCTGTGGTGGAAACAAATGAGTGAAGTCTCCCTGAAAGCAAACCTGTTTCCTAGGCAGAGTCGAGATTCCCCGACAGAAGCTACCTTTATGCAGAAGACCATGTAGGTCCTCAGTAAATATCGGATGGTTTACTGCTTTTCGAAGGATAATGTCTGGGTTCCCTTCTTCCTGGTGCCGGAAGCTGTGCAGAGCTCCCTCCTGCCACATACCTAGCCTAAGCCCCACAACCATGGCTGAAATCCTGACACATGTATGACAAGACACTGACACCTGGTGGATACAGAATGGATTTAATAAAATGACTAGGAAAGAAATCTTTCACTCCACTTGGTGAAAGTCGCTGTAGGGTCAGGGGATAGGGGAGCAGAATGAGGAGAAAACATTCAGAAACAGGAAAGGGAAGGATCTCCATCTCTGAAATGTAAGGGATAGTCATCTAAAGGAGATGAAAGAGATAGTCCCTAAAGGAGAGTGACTTCCCTCTCATTCCTTCTGAGCCTGCAAGAGGGAAGAGGCTACAGCTGCAGTAAGGAAAATGCAAGACAGTGAGGGGAAACGTAAACAGGTGTAGCTGATCCCAGCCTCACCAAGCTAAAACCACACGGACTTCCTGGTATTGGCCAGGGGTCAGCTGTCTCCTCAAGAACTGCCCGTGACAGTTGTCATTTTAGAGACCTGTGTGATGCTGAGGCTGATCCCAGCCCGCCCCTGATGTAGAAAGTGCAAATTAGTATACCCCATCCTTCTGGCCACAGTGATTGGCTAAGGATCAGCATGTGACCCAGCCTGGCCTAATCAGAGTCCATTTTAAGGCTATGCTAGGATGCCAGGCAAAAGATCACCACCCCCGCCCCCCCATCCCCTTTCTGGTTGGATATAAAGGAGAGAACGTGTAACCCCAGGAGTTCTGGCAGCCACTAGGTGGCCCAGGTTTAAGATGATCCTACAGAAGGTAGCAGCAGGGAGGGGAAATCAATCAGGTGTTTAGAGACACACTGAGCCAGGCATCAGCTTTTCTGGGAGCCAGTACCACCTCTGGACTTGCCATTTAGGTTGAGCCCGTAAGTCTTTATTTTTAAGCCAGTTTGAGTTAGGTTATTCTTTTTCTTTTCTTTTTTTTTCTTTTTTTTTTACGTTTTAAAACGAAAAGATTCCTAGCCTATACATTCATCATACTTAACTCCATCCCTATCTTTCCACAGGATAGCCCAGAGATCCAGGTTAAGACAGTCACGACAGATTTATCAGTGACTCTAAAGCCAAGGGTATTGAGCTGGAAAGGTCAGAAGCAGGAGCCGGACACTGTGCAAGACAGGGTGCCTCAGCTGTCTGGACATGAGAATGAATTCTCTTAGGAAAAGGAGAGCCAAACGAGAAGCAAGTGCAGAGAGGGGCCTCTACTAAGCAGGTAGAATTAGTGTGTTTATAAACACTCTCTGCCACATACCTATCATGGGGGTGTTGCTTTGGGGTCTTTCCCCTCGTGGAATAAGGAATTTTGAAGCCTGTGCCCCTTTAAGTCATTATTACCCTGTGTTTCGGTGTCTACCTCGCCCTTCACCAAATGAAGAGCTTCCTTTTGGCTTCTACTGCCCTTGATGACACTCACTTTTGAGGTGACCAGAGGAATTTTATCTTCTGCTTCTTTGGCATGCCGGGAACTGGGGCCCCTTCCTCCTCTGGCAACAGCACCCTCTTCCTGACCCTGGGCAAGCACCATTCCCTTCTCAGCCTCTCCCACTGGCCCTGGCCTCCCTGACCCTCCAGTTGAGTTGCTTTCCCCTCCAGAGGCCCACGTCTCCTGTGGTAACCTCGGGGACTGGGCCGAGTCCATGGCAGCTGATTTGTCAGGGGGGGAGTTCCTTTCCTTACTTCCACCTGATTTTTTTCGAGGGCGTCCCCGTTTTCTTTTGGCATCGCTTCCTGTATCCTCTCTATCCAGCTTTGCGGCTTTAGCAGGTGGATCTTGCCCAATGGCCTCACTCACAGGTACTTCAGCTGTCCTCTTGACACCCTTGTCATGGGGTCCCAGGTCACCACCTATGCCTCCTTCCCTGTTCTCTGGGCCCTGCGGCTGAGCGAGCGCCCCAGGCAGGGCTTGCCCAGGCCCGGGTCCGGGTCCGGGCAAAGCAGGAACAGTCGGTAAGATCATGTTAATGATTGGCATAGCTGCCTGGGGCCCCCCGGCCCTACTGGGCAGAGGCAATGTAGCCACTTTCAGGCCTGAAGAAAGCTTGGGGGCCAGGATGGGTGGAGAGACTCTGATTGGCGGAATAAGTGAGCGAGGGGCCCGGGGAAGGAGCAGAGGCAGCCGGGCCACCAGGGCATTAACCTGTGGGTTATTGGCTGCTGGGGCTGGGCTCTCCACTACACTCTTCTTCCGCTCACCGCGTGCAGGGGTGCCAGCCCCAGCCCGGGCTTCCAGCTCCCTAGTGGGCTAAAAGGTAAAGAGAGGACACAGTAAATGGGAAGCCTAGATGTTGGAACGAACACAGACACAGGAGGGTAAGAAAATAGAGGAAAGGGGATACCAAGCCCCCAGCCCAGGGCAGTAAGGTCAGGGGCCTTAACCTCCTTACCTGGGCTGCTCTCTCTGGTTTCTTAGGGGCTCCACCTTCTAAGCTCTCCACACCATTCTTGGATTTAGATGACCGCTCCCGAGGGGCATGTTCATCGTCTTCTGCAGAGGTGCGGGAAAAGGTAATAAGGCGAGGGTGAGGAGGAAACAATGGTCAAGAGAGGACAGCCTGACTGACGGGTGGAGAAGGGGGAAGAAGGCAGTCTAAGGCACATCCCAATTCCCATGAGGGTTACTAGGAACAGAAGACAAATGCAAGGTGTCTCTGTCTGAGTAGGTGGGAGGGCCTATGAGGTTGAAAGTGGCTGAGAGTTTCTTGGGACATGTGAGGGTCTCCACCCACCAGTGAGCCCCATGGCCTTGAGCACATGGGCATGCGCAGATCGGGCAGAGATGAGATGCTGCTGCAGCAGGAAGCGGGCAACCTCAACGATGGAACTGAAGGACCGTTTCAGGATCCGTTCTGCCCAGTCACAGGTCAGAGCGCAGGCTGCCTCCACCAACTCATCCCGAGGTGCTGGGGTTACTTCTGGGCCCATTTCTGGCTGCAGTGGGGAAGGACATGCCCACTCACACTCCAAATTTGGCCCCCTTCAGACACTAGGGTCAACCCTAGTTAAGACTAGACTGGATATGGGAGTAACTCATCCCAGAAACCCACAAATTCTATTCGTCCTCTGCCTGAGCCATAGGGTACGTGGAAGGGCATATCTTATGTACCAGAAGTTATGTGCAGAATGACCTAGGCTGTGTCAGCTCACACCTTGGAGAGAAAAGTGCGATGGGAGGGTTGGTTGTTACTTACACTGTCAGAGCTCTTCAGGTCAAGTCCAGGCAAGGGTGGCATTGAAACCAAGGTCTTCCTTCGTATGCCACTGTAGCAATATCTGAGGCAAGTTAAAGAGCAGCCAACAGTGGGGATCTCCAAGACCCGTGGGAAGGCTAGGCTGTTCCCACTCCTGGCCCTCCACACCCTAATTTTTCTTCCCTGGGTCCTCCAACCCCACCTCTCCATTCAAGGATACTTGGACTGGCCCCGGCCACCAAGCCTTCGGGCCTTGATGTCAGGGAAGATCTCTCTGATGATTTTGCCAAAGTTGGCTGTGCTGAGTGGGCGGCAACAGGCGAGGCTCTCACAGTACTTCCTGAGTGAATGGTTAGGGGGAATGCAGAGTGGGAAGACACTCAGAGAAGGAGGTCATGGTTAGATTCGGAGGGTCCCTGGCATCAGGTTTGGGAAACCCTTTAAGAAGCCAGACTCTGTCAAGGCAGGGAGCTCTCCAGAGGTGAGGGGGTAGTCCTATGCCCGCCAACCCACACACCACCCCCCCTTCACCCACCGATAGGCATCATAAACACTTTGCTTTGGCAAACAGGTGTCAGTATGCTCCTCTAGGTGGTTGCGGATCCACCTGTAGGCATACATGTACTCCTCATTGCTGAGTGTACTTGGCTCTGAGCTGCAAGAGAAGTGAAAGGGACAAGTTTTACTTAGATCCTAAGGGTTGTCGTAGTTCTATCCAGACCACCGCTTCAGCAGTGCTGGACCAAATCACTTTGCCCAGAATCCAGCTTTTCCTGGTAAACCAGGGCAGGACAGGGACTACTCTTCTCACCAAGGCAGCTGTCATGAGGATTCCTATTCACCCAGCCCCATCCCAGTGAGCCTCCCTTTAAGAAGCAGAACCCTCTGCTATCTTAAACTCTAACACCAAACCTACCTTTTGTCTCCAGTACTAGGCCCTGAGGGGAGCTGAAGGTAGAGATAGAGCTTGTCGTTGTCTGAGAATTTCTGTACATCTTGCTGAGGTAGGAGGAAGAGAGAGGCAGAAGAAAAAATGAGGCCAAGAAGGATGTAAGATAGGATCTTCTAATCCTTCCCCCAAAGTCTAGCTGTCTTAGAGACCATCAGACTAAAAAAAGGACCTTAGAAGTGATTTTTTTTTTTTTTAAGATTTTATTTATTTGTCAGAGAGAGAGAGAGGGAGAGAGAGCAAGCACAGACATACAGAATGGCAGGCAGAGGCAGAGAGAGAAGCAGGCTCCCTGCCGAGCAAGGAGCCTGATGTGGGACTCGATCCCAGGACGCCGGGATCATGACCTGAGCCAAAGGCAGCTGCTCAATCAACTGAGCCACCCAGGCGTCCCAGAAGTGATTTGGGGCTCTGTGTTCACTGTGCGCAAGGAGTGCTCTCGTGAGCTACCTTGTTGAGAGGAGGAGTGGCAGGGATCTGCTTTGATATTATGCCTACTGAGCACCTACACAACGGGTCACAGACAGATGAAGTAAGATGCTCAAGGTCAAACTGGCAATGAGTCGCAAAGCCAGTTACCTTCTGACGGGGAAGACTATACTGCCTGTCCCACATAGGCCTTTCAGTTACTCCTATCTTCATCATCCTCATTCCCCTGCAAGTCCACCTCTCTATTGCCCTCTGCCCAAAAATACTTACCAGGATTCCCTCGACTTTGTTCTGCACAGCCTTGCTGTGGGAAAGAGGAGAAAGCTGGAGGTCATACACAAGATTTTCTCTGGTGTCTTATTGTTAGGGAGAGGAAGAGGGATGAGATGCTTAATAGGTGCTCAGAAACAATTCCCATAATGGAGAATCTTTCATGAATGTTGAATCTTCCAGAATGATGAAGAATCATTCATGAAGAATGCACTTGCTCAGAGAGAGGCAATTCATCTACAGAGGAAGTGCTACGGTTCTGGAGCAAGATTTGGAGGTGGAGATGAGTACTTACGAAATGGTACCTCGGAGCCTCTGAAGAAGGGTGGTGGGTTCTCCCGCCTCAGTACTACCTGAGGGGGCCCTTCCCCCAGTCTTGGGGCTCTTAGCATCGGGTTCATCTTCTGCCATCCCGGCATGAGGGCTAGAATTGAGAGGAGACCAGGCATGAAAATTTAACCTCTCTTTCCCTGGAGGCCCCAGGGGCACTTATCTCCCTACCCAGAAACACAGAGAAACAGAAAGAAAGGCTCTGAATTGCCTCAGTGGTTTGTTTGTTTGTTTTTTTTTTTTTTTTTCATCACTTGCCTTCTCCAAAAATTAGAAATTATCCCATTACTTCTCCATGCCCACGTATACTCAAAGAGATCTTTGCCATCCCCATTCTATCTGCCCCACCTTTCTGCAGTCTCCTAAATATGGAAAACTGTAAAGGAAGAGATAGGGGGAACGGAAGTCGACGTTAGACAGGTCCGTTTCTGCCTCTGACCCCGCTGCCCTCATCCCCTTAAAAAATAAATAAATAAAATAATAATAATAAAAACAATAACAACCACAAAGCAAAGTTCTTCAATTCTCTAAGCTACTCCTCACGCCTGAATTTTCCTGGGCGGTCAGAAAGGATACGAACATATTCTGCCCTTCCAGCCTTGGAAAACACCGGGCCCAAGTTCTCAGTACTTAATCTCGCCAAGGCTTCCCCCGCCGCTCCCCCTCCCCACGTCGCCGATCCCTACGTCATCTTCCTCAACCTCCCATCCTGAGGCGCACCCCCACCTCCTTCCCTTCCCCCTGCAATCAGTCCCGCGTTGCTGCAAGGTGGGGGCGTTCAGGGCGGCGAACTCCTGGGCTGGGCGTAGGAAACCCGGTTGGGGGAACGGGGTCCCAAATTCGGGGCACGTGCACATGGGTGAAGGAGCTGTTGAAAATACAGCCAAAATCTTTTTCTGCTCTCCTCCCAACTCATACTGCCCCCTCCCTA
This sequence comes from Mustela nivalis, assembly GCF_964662115.1. NCBI lineage: Eukaryota > Metazoa > Chordata > Mammalia > Carnivora > Mustelidae > Mustela > Mustela nivalis. The sequence goes on along the minus strand of NC_139029.1, from coordinate 109,789,846 downwards.
CCTTTGAACAGTCGCCTTCCAACACAAGCAACAATAAAGGTAAGGGAGAAAGAGAAACTACCTCGTAGCCACCTTCACTCCAGCCCAGCCCACGGTCCTGGCCCAGCCGGCTTGTGCGTTGCTTTATTTTCTTTTTTCTGAATGGCTGGAACAGTCCTGATCTGCCTAGATACTCGGACGACCTGCTCTCTCATTGGTCATTGCTGCCACCCCGAGCCAGAAGGCGCCGGGCTCGCACCCGCGGCAGCTAAAGTCTGCCTGGTAACAGATTCTGATTGGTCAATAGGGGAGGGAAAATCCAAAGTTGGTCTTATTTGAGTGAAGAGGGGGAAGTCCGGGTTAGGTTTCGGTTAAAACTGGGGTGGGTTGGGACTGCCGGTCCCAAGAGATTCTTCTCTTAAAGGGACCGCAGGACGAAAGACCGGGCGCTAGGGCTCGCTTTGGAGCTTTCTTTTCCTTTGCCCTCTCCTTCCGGGTTTCTGTTTTGCCTTCGGTCGTCAGAGCTACTGGAAGAAAATCAACGGATGATTTAAAAAAAAAAAAAAAAAAAAGCTAGAAAATTATGGGTAGTAGTAATGGAGTTTCGCTGTAAGCTCATATAACCTCCTTTTGATGAAAACAACTTGAGCACTCCACCCTCGGCCCCCCGCCCCGCCGTCATCACAGCATACTGGCTCTCCACAACAAATCTGTAAACACAGGCTTACGTTCCTCTCTGATGGAGGCCTCAAAACCTCCGCAGCTGGACCACATTTAGTTAAAATGCCAAGCGTTTCTGGGTTTCCGTGGATACTTTATGTCCTTCCACAGAGTTGCTAATGTATCTGGATCCCCACAGTTCTGAACTCAGCGAACGAATTTTGACTGACACCCCCAGGGGGTGCTGGATGCTCACAGGAACTCTTTGCTCTTAAGAGAATATTGTCCTGTATAGGTCATGGGTTCTTAACCCTTTTCGTTAAGGATTTTTTTTTAGGTCATGAATCCAATGAAAGCAATGAACGCTTTGCCATGAGAAATGCATATGCAGGCCAAGTTTTGCATCTGATTTCAGAGGTTAGGGACTGAAGGTTAGCATTCTTTGAGTGGATATATTTTGCTTTGCACAGCACCTAAATGTGTATTTGTGACATCTAAAAGTATATTTGCAGTCCTGACTTCTAATACATCCTCTAGTCTCATCATCAGTGTACTTTTGTAAAGAGGACAGCAACACCGCTGATCTGGTCACCTTTGGCCTTGATAGCCTCTAATTACCTGCAACTGGCTTCTGTGGATACAGGGAGAATCCAAGGAATTGTAGAGTTTGGGGGAATAAGGATATACTGGCAAGAAGGTTTTCTAATAACAGCAAAAATTTATTGGTGTTTATTGTGTGCTAGACACCATCCTGAATGCTGAGCACCTACCTCATTTAATATTCATGGCAGCTCTTTGAAATAGGTAGTTATTGTTTCTGTTTTACAGGCAAAGAAACTGAGATTCCCAGAGATGAAGGGACTTGTCCACAGTTACATATGTAGTAAGTGCTAGAATCAGGATCCAAAGATAGGCAGTCTGCCTTCAGAGCCCATTCTCTTGAACTGCCGTAAACTGGGTGTATACATACTTGTAGATACCAATACACAAAAGTAGATACAGACTGATGGAAAGATACACCCAACCACCACTGTTTGGTATGAAGGGAGATATAGGGCACTTTGATTAGAAAAAGAGATTGGGATAAATTATGCCGGTTTAGGAATTTGCGGGTGGCAGGGAATAAATGGAAACTCCAGTAAAGGGAGAAAAGGTATCATAGCTATGTAAGCGACATTATTTTGACAACACTATAAGAAGGTGAGGTTGCATGGGGTGAAAGGCTCAAGAAGGGAAAAACAGGCAAGTATTCATTTATGCCAGGCATTGTGTTAAGAGCGGGGTGTGGGGGGGTTGGATATAGCGCTGAATAAGGTATAATGTACCTTGCCCTGAGGAGTAACAGTAAAAATGATCTGATAAACATCACCACAATAACAGCAAGTATTTATTTAGAGTTTAATACGTGGTGAGGATTTCTCTAAAGACCTCACAAATGTTGCCACTTCATCTCATAGCAACTCTGTCAGAGAAGTAGTGTGATTATCCCTATTTTACAGATGAGAAGACAAAGGCATTGAGAGGTTAATAATTTGCCCAGTGTTACACAGTAAGTGAGGGAATCCATATTCTGGATTCAGAATATGCTCTAGAAACTATTGTACGGGGCGCCTGGGTGGCTCAGTGGGTTAAGCCGCTGCCTTCGGCTCAGGTCATGATCTCAGGGTCCTGGGATCGAGTCCCGCATTGGGCTCTCTGCTCAGCAGGGAGCCTGCTTCTCTCTCTCTCTCTCTAGCTGCCTCTCCATCTACTTGTGATCTCTCTGTCAAATAAATAAATAAAATCTTAAAAAAAAAACAAAAAACTGTTGTACAATGCCTATTGGGAGTGAATCCTTAAACATAAGAAAACAAACCATGAAAGACAATATTGATAAATTTAGATAATTAATATTAAAAACCTAAATTTACTTTAAAAAGAACTATGAAAAGAATGTAAAATCGAGCCACAGACTGGAAGAAGATATTTTCAAGACACATAACTGACAAAGGATTATCATGTGGAATTTATAAAGGCCCTCTACAAATGAAAAGATAAACACCCAACTAGAGAAATGGAAAGAGGAAATCAACAGAAATTTCATAAAAGAAGCAGAAATGGCTCGTAAACATATGAAAAGTTCTCTCTCTATCGTAATCAAGAAAATGCAAGTTAAAACCACAATGAGATACCATTTCATAGCCACTAAATTGGCAACAATTACAAAGTCTGGCAGTGCTGAGAGCCAACAGGGCTGTGAGCCAACTGGAGCCCTAACCCACTGCTGGTGGGGATGCAATTTGCTATAATTTTGGAAAAGAATTTGGAATTACTTGATAATGTTGAATATGTGAATATTCTATGATTCAACAATCCTACTCCTACAGACATGCCCTGAATATAGAGACAGTAAGGTTTATAGTCTCACTGTGTGCATTAGCAAAAACTGGAAATCCCAATGTCCATCAGGAGCAGAGTAATAAGCTGTGGTATCTTTATATGATGGAATGTCATATGGTAGTGGGAATGAATGAGCCACAGCTACATACATTTACACAGATGAACTTTAGAAACAGTGAAGGAACTATAACAGAAGAAAACACATAGTGCAATGCAATTTACAAATATTTAATGGCAGGCAAAACTGAACAATATATTGTTTATGGATAAATACATATGTGGTAAAGAGTAAAAGTAATAGAATTATTACCATAAAATTAAAGATACAAATTACTTCTGGTGAACAAGGGAAAAAGTTTGAGGAATGGTTGTTCAGTCAATCAATAATGTCTTTTTTTTTTTTAAGATTTTATTTATTTGACACAAAGAGAGAGAGTGAGAGAGGGAATACTAGCAGGGGGTGTGGGAGAGGGAGAAGCAGGGAGCCTGATGCAGGGCTCCATCAGAGGACCCTGGAATCATGACCTGAGCTGAAGGCAGACCCTAACGACTGAGCCACCCAGGTGCCCCACAATAACGTCTTCCATAGGATCTAATTTAATTTGTTTGTTTTCCAAATAGATGGCCTGTCTTTTCTTTTCTTTTTTTTGGCCAGTCTTTTCAAAATATTTATCATTTCCTTCTTTATTTATTTATTTTTTTTTTAAGATTTTATTTTTATTTATTTGACAGACAAAGATCACAAGTAGGCAGAGAGGCAGGCAGAGAGAGAGGAGGAAGCAGGCTCCCTGGCTGAGCAGAGAGCCCGATGCGGGGCTCGATCCCAGGACCCCGGGATCATGACCTGAGCCGAAAGCAGAGGCTTTAACCCACTGAGCCACCCAGGCGCCCCAATCATTTCCTTCTTTAAAAAAAAATATTTTGGGGCGCCTGGGTGGCTCAGTGGGTTAAAGCCTCTGCTTTCGGCTCAGGTCATGATCCCAGAGTCTTGGGATCGAGCCCCACATCGGGCTCTCTGCTCCGCGGGGAGCCTGCTTCCTCCTCTCTCTCTGCCTGTCTCTCTGCCTACTTGTGATCTCTGTCAAATAAATAAATAAAGATCTTTTAAAAAAAATTTTTTTTTAAAGTAATAGCTACACCCAATGTAGGGCTCAAACTCACAACCTAAAGATCAAGAGTTAGCTCCACTGACTGAGTCAGCCAGGTGTTTTTCACTTCCTTCTTATTATAGTTGATTCCTTTCATACTATAATCATATGCTAAGTTCCCTTATATAGTTGGGTCTGTTTCTGGACCTTCTGCTTTCCTATTGATTCTATTTATCCATTCCTCCACCCCACACTGTTTTGTTTTTTCTTTTTAAGATTTTATTTATTTATTTGACAGAGAGAGATCACAAGTAGGCAGAGAGGCAGGCAGAGAGAGAGGAGGAAGCAGGCTCCCTGCTGAGCAGGGAGCCCGATGCGGAACTCGATCCCAGGACCCTGAGATCATGACCCGAGCGAAGGCAGCGGCTTAACCCACTGAGCCACCCAGGCGCCCCAAGATTTTATTTATTTATTTGACAGAGATCACACGTAGGCAGAGAGGTAGGCAAAGAGAGAGAGGAGGAACAGGCTCCCAGCTGAGCAGAGCGCCCGATGCGGGGCTCGATCCCAGGACCCTGAGATCATGACCTGAGCCGAAGGCAGAGGCTTAACCCACTGAGCCACACACACTGTTTTAATTGATGTAATTGTGTTCTGATGTCTGATGCTAGAATTTTCCATTATGAGTTTCTACATATAGAAGATTGTATTTTTCACATGTGGCCACAAAAGTATTTCTGGTTTCACAGACTATTCCAGAATTTTGCCACCTCCCCATCAAGAGATGGAATGTATTTCCTGTCCCCTCGAAGCCCAGAAGGTCTTTGTAACTATCAGTGAATGGAATGCAGTGGAAGTGATGCTGTATGACTTCCAAGTATGGGTTAGAGTAAGTGATACAGTTTCCTCTTTCCTTTCTCTCAGGACACTCACCCTTGGAACCCAGCCACCATGTTGTTAGGAGGCCAAGCAGCCACATGGAAAGGTCATATGTAAGTTGCTGGTGACAGCCAGCATCAATCACTGGGCTTGTGAGTGAGTGAGCCATCGGACGATTCTAGCCTCTAGTCTTTAAGCTGCTCCAGCTGACGCCAAACAGTTCCCATAGAGCCCTGTCCAAATTACAGATTTGTGAACAAAAGTAGTGTTTAGATCAGAGAGTTTGCTAGTCCTTAAAAATCAGAAAGTCAGGAAAGGGCCTCCTAATGGTGTGACAGAGAATGGCCAGAAGCAGATATTTAGGACATGGAGTGGGGCAATCCAATGCTTAGAAGATGCAAGAAGAGTGATTCTCAATAATTCCTGGGATAAATGCAATTACCTTAGGTTATCCTTAAAGACTTACCCAATTGCAATGGCGAGAGGGATAACCATGCTAAAAGGACCAGTGATGGGTGGACACTCTCCAAGACTCTGTCAATCCTTTGTCATGAGGACAGGGGCTACTGCTTTTCTGGGGATGTCCCTGAGCTCAGAAAACTCTCCAGAACTTTCTGGATAGTGTCCTAAACCAACTTGTGGAGGTGACCATGGTGTTAGAAGAAGCAGCTAGTCCCACACTAGACTTTGGCACAGTAAGCTCAGTTTTGCTCTTCATACTCCTCTAGCCTGGGGGTGGGGCATGGGGAGGAATCTGTGTGTGTACAACAGAGATGGATCAGAATAGGTATGGCAGGAATTACGAAGTTTGGGTCACATACTGCTGGTGCTTGTGGCATCTGGGACAGGAGGGACTCTCTTCTTTTTGGAGTGTCTGTTTCAGTGATGAAGGATCAGAAGTAGTGAAATGAAACCAGGACAAGGATACAGGTGAATAGTATTTTTTTTAAAGTTTTTATTATGAAAAATTTTCAAACATGCAAAAGGAGAAGGAAGAATATAATTCCCCGCATACATATACCTAATATTCTGCTTTAAGAATTATTTTTTAAAAGATTTTATTTATTTGACAGAGAGAGAGAGAGATCACAAGCAGGCAGAGAGAAGGGGGTAAGCAGGCTTCCCACTGAGCAGAGAGCCCGATGTGGGGCTCAATCCCAGGACCCTGAGATCATGACCTGAGCCAAAGGCAGCGGCTTAACCCACTGAGCCACCCAGGCGCCCCCTGCTTTAAGAATTATTAATGTCTCATCAATCTTGTTTTATCTGCATCTCTTCCATTCTCCAACTCATCACTCTAGGTCGTTTTAATGGAGACACTCATTATATCAGTACACCTGTATATAATTTAGTTTTTGTGTAAATACTTCAGTATGGCCAAGAAATAAGGACTCTTTTAAAAAAAAAAAAAAAAGATTTTATTTATTTATTTGTCAGGGAGAGAGCACAGGCAGGGAGAGTGGCAGGCAGAGCATGCAGAGGGAGAAGCAGACTCCCTAAGCAGGGAGCCTGAAACTGGCCTCGATCTCAGGACCCTGGGATCATGACACCAACTGAAGGCAGATGCTTAACCAACACTCAGGCACCCCCAATTATTATTCTTTTTGAAACTCAAATTGTGGGCGCCTGGGTGGCTCAGTGGGTTAAAGCCTCTGCCTTCAGCTCAGGTCATGATCTCAGGGTCCTGGGATTGAGTCCTGCATCGGGCTCTCTGCTCGGCAGGGAGCCTGCTTCCTCCTCTCTCTGCCTTCCTCTCTGCCTACTTCTGATCTGTCTCTGTCAAAGGAATAAATTAAAAAAAAATTAAAAAAAAAAAAAAAAGAAACTCAAATTGTTCTATCTTTGGCCAGTGGAAGCTCCTTCAAGTTGACTCACGTGATATTTTTTTTCTTTGGAGAGAATTGTGGATTCACCTGTAGTTGCAAGAAATAATACTGAGAGAGCCCTTCACCCAGTTTGCCCTGATGGTGTACCTTGTGTAACCACAGCACAATATCAGAACCAGGAAACTGACTGACATTGATACAATGCATCAGATTTACTCAGGTTTCACCAACTTTGTACACACTCGCTTACATGTATATGTATGTATATTTATCATACAAATTTTTTGTCATATTGTAGGTGTGTGTAACCATCATTTCAATCAAACTACACACCAGTTTCATCACTACAAGGATCCTCTGTGTATACTTTTATAGACAATCTCCCTTGCCCAGTGCCATCCTTAAGCTCTGGCAAGCACTGATCTATTCTCCAGTTCCACACTTTAAAAAAAAAACAAAAAACATTTTATTTATTCATTTGACACAGAGAGAGAGATCACAAGTAGGCAGAAAGGCAGGCAGAGAGAGAGGGGGAAGCAGGTTCCCTGCTGAGCAGAGAGCCCGATGTGGGACTTGATCCCAGGACCCTGAGATCATGACCTGAGCTAAAGGTAGAGGCTTAACCAACTGAGCCATCCAGGCACCCCATTTCCATACTTAAAAAAAAAATAATTTTTTTTTAAATTTCTTTCTTTTAGGAGGGGAGGGGCTACCCAGGTGCCCCTCCAAACCTATACTTTTGTTATTTCATGAATGTTCTATAAGTTGAATCATACTGTATGTAACCTTTTGAGATTGGGTCCCCTCCCTCAACATAATTCCCTTGAGATTCATCCAGATTGCTGTGTGTACCAGTAGTTAGTTCCTCTTTATTGCTGAGTGTTATATAGTTCATGGTATGGATATAGCAGTTTAGCCATGAATCCACTGAAAGGCATTTGGATGGTTTCCAGGTTGGAGCTATTATGAGTTAAGCTGCTATGAACAACTCTATACAGGTCTTTGTGTGAACATACATTTTCTGGGATATATGCCCCAAAGTTAATTGCTGGGTCATATAAGTACATGTTTGGTCATTTTTAATTTTTTTATATTTTTTTGCTCAAGCCTGAGGGTTATTTTGTCTTTTAAGGTGACTTTGCTTACTTCTTCCTCAATGTGGCCTCTTCTGTCCCTCTAGCTGTGCAGTTTGTTCCCTCTAGCTGTGCAGTTTGTTCCCTCAGTCCTCAGGTCCGGTTCTTGGGTATTCAGAATGATTTGATAGCTATCTAGCTGTGTTCAAGAGACAAAGCAAGCAAGCCTAGGTTCTTCCTACTATGCCACCGTCTTAGCTCTCCCCCTGCGTGTTTGGTCTTTATAAGGGACTGTCCAGGTATTTTCCAGAATGGCTATACCATTTTATATTTCCGCCAGCAATGTATGAACAATCCAGTCTTTACACATTTGCCAACATTTTGTGTTATCACTATTTTCTATTTTAGCCATCCTGATAGGTGTGTAGTGGTATCACAGGTTTTAATTTCCCTAGTGGCCAGTGATATTGGTTATCTTTTCATGTGCTTACTTGCCATCTTTATATCCTCTTTGGTGTAATATCTGTTCATGTGTCCTGCCCATGTTCAAATTTGAATTTTTGGGTTTTTACTGTTGAATTTTGGGATTTTTTTCATGTAATATAGATATCAGGCTTTTGCCCATGTCCTTTAGACATAACCCCTATAGTCTTCATAGTTTCCTTGCTTTCTGGTATGGTACGTGTTTGAGGTTCATTTGGTCCAATGGAATTTTAAGGTTTTAGAAATATTTGGAAATGATGTAGAACTATATGATCCTTTTTTCTTTCTGAAGCAGTTTGGTTATTGAAAAGGACAGAGAAGAAACTGAGGAGAGAAACATCCGGTAAGACCCAATACACCCCAAGGCTCGCTGTAACTCACTCATCCCACACACTTCCTTTATATTCATTTAGTCATTAGAGCACGCTATGTGCTAAGATGCAAGCCAGGTATTGGGAATAAACAGGGAGTTACAGTATAACGACACATATGTGCATGCTGAGGTTAAGTGCAGGAGGCCCCCACCCTGGGGAGTCAGTGAAGGCGGCTTTCCAAAGGATGTGATAACCTGGCCCAGATGGCAGGTAAGGCAGGGTGATGGAATGAGGACTAAGTGGAGGTAGATCTTTCAAGGAGCATATTTAGAGACCCCAAAGGAAAGAAGTGTGTTCCACTCTGGGGATGCCCTGGCCATCTTGGGAGTCCTAGACTCTTCCAATGTTTAAACAAGATAACTTTTAAAAATTCACTCATTCATTCATTCATTGATTCAAACAAGACACCTTTGTGGAAGGCAGAGAAGAACATAGGCTGATACCTGAATGTTGCTTGGCATTGTTTTGGGTGAGGTGTAAAGGATTCAATAGAATTACTGCCTAGCTTTGGTCTCTTAGGTTCCTGACACTCCCGTCTCATTCCTTCCATGAAGAATAAAGACCTATTGCAGAAAAAGGAGACATTTCTGCTTTGGGCAAGGTCCTAAAACACCGTCCAGGTCTGAACACAAGAGGGCCAGGTCTGGTCTGTTGGATTGGTTCCCCTTGACGTTTCCGGACCTCCTGCCTGCTCATATTCCTGTCTTCCAGATGGGAGGTGACATGCCTAACCTCCTGACAGCTCTGTGTTCTCCCAGTACTCTTGCCAGCAGATTGCACCATCCATGTCAGGGGCCTGGGGTGTCCCTTGTGTGAGAGGGGACACGCTACACTCTCCTGGGGGTGGTGGGTGAAACTTTACATTCATTGAAAGAAAGCATGGATTTAAAAAATAGTCAAGTTCAGGAACACCAATTGACACTCTCTCCTCCCAGGTCTCTTTGTGACAACAATCTCCCAGAGTTCCACATTCTGTCTGGCCATAAAGAAGAGATCAGAGCACCCTTAGCATCATGTTGTCATCACTAGTATAAACTAGGCACTCCCCTAGAGTACTCTTTTTTTTTTTTAAGATTTTTACCTATTTCTTTGAGATAGCACAAGTGGGAAGGAGTGGGAGAGGGAGAAGCAAACTTCCCGCAGAGCAGGGAGCCCGATACAGGGCTCAATCCTAGGACCCTGGCATCATGACCAGAGCCGAAGGCAGACACTTAACCGACTGAGCCACCCAGGCACCCCTCCCCTGGAGTACTCTCCAGGACTTTCCTATGCAAGATACGAAGGGTCAGCAGAAGAGAAGTCACAGACCCTGTGCCCCCAGAGATGAGGTGATCACTAGGTTCACCAGTTTATTTCTTGGCCAAATAATGTCCAAGAGCTCATGTAAAAACAGCCAGGGAGCAACACAAAGCAGTGATCTGTAAGAGAAGACACTACTCAACACATTCCAGCAGCCTCAGGTTTGGCTTTTGTGGGACAATCTGCCAAGGGTTGGGGGCCAAAAGGAGCAGAACGAAGCCAGGTCTCTGAAGAAATGAGGGCTCAGTGGCTACCAGGGCTGGACTTCAGAGCCAAATGTCAGAGCTGCAGTCACCCCCAGGGTAGCGGAGCTCGTGGGCCAGGGCTGGGCCTAGAGGCTCCTTCCCAAAGTCCACGAGGAAGTTGGGGTTCAACTTCAGGCCTCCCCTTACTGTGTCTACATCGATCTGCAGCATCACGGAGCCTTCCCTGGTGGGAACAGGGAGGGGAAAAGAGAGAGGTCACAGATGGCCCATCCCCTTCCCCTAAGAGTCTGTGATGCTGGGCTAGGTCCTAAGGAAGGAGCAGGGCCTGTAGGATGGAAGCAGCCCAAGGAGTCTTCTGGGACAGGAACATGAGGGAGGGAAGCCCCGGCTGTCTGCTTCTCACCTGATGAGATCGGGGTAAAACTGTTTGTCCCAGGCACTGTACAGAGACGTGGTGACGTAGAGACGCTTCCCGTCTAGGCTAAGCTGGATCATCTGGGGGCCTCCAGGTACCCGTTTCCCCTTGGGAAAACCAGGGGGTCAGCCCCATGGCAACACATGGGTCCTTGGAGGGGGATCATGGAGTATGCCCCCCCACCCCATACTTCCCCAGCATGGATCTGAGGGTCTCATGAGCCCGGATGGGGGCTGCGAGGAGGGAGTTGTCAGGGGGAGGGCAAGGGGAGGTAGCTCCTCACCTTGACTACCAGCGGCTCTGGCTGGCATTTCAGCTCCTGGTCCTCCAACACTTGCACAGGCCCTCCCTTAACGATGCTGCCCCCAAGGAAGAGCTGGGTGGGGAGATCCAGAGCATAAGGGAGGATAATGGTGGGAGGTGAGGACACCACAGAAAGAACAGCTAGCCCCATGTTCCCCGCTCCCTGCAGGTAGCCACGGCTCCCCATAGTCCTGGGCTGCGCTATCCCTCAGCCTCCCATTTTTGTTCTCCCTCCACCTCCTTTAACATCCTTTAGCCACTTCATACCCTCTCCCTCATCCCCAGACTTCTTCCGCCCTCCTTCTGGCTCCTCATTCTGTTAGCACCCCACCTGTCCCGTGAGGCGGGGCCTATGTGGGTCAGAGATGTCATACTGTCGCAGGTCCCCATGCAGCCAGTTGCTGAAGTAGAGGAAGCGGTCATCCAGGGACAGCAGGATGTCCGTGATCAGGCCTGGGGTGTGGGTGTGGTGCCGAGGCTTTAGGACTCTTGTTCCCCAAGCCAGGAGTCCCTTCCTGATTCCCACCCTCCCCTGGACACTCACTTGGCATTTCGGGCAGCAGCCAGCCTTTCACTTTCTTGGGGGGCACCTGGATCACCTTCTCCACAGACCAAGTACCTCCCTGTATTGGTAGGTGGGGATGGGGTGAGGAGGCAGAGAGGTGAGCTTGGGAGATTGGGGGACTGAGGTTGGAGCTGGGTCTTTCCAGAGCCCACTGTCTACAGGGAGACAGCAGATTCAGGGTTTTCCTACCACCAGGGTCTAAGCCCACATGGGCCCCTTAACAGGGATGATGTCGGCTTCTCTACTGCATTCCCAGCATCCAGCACAGTGCCTACTGTAGAAACTCACACAAATAATTTTTGAACAAATAAATGGGACTTGAGAGTTTAGGAGAGAAGCAAGATAGAGCAGGTGGCCTTGGATTTTGTTCCTGGAAAATTTGGGCTAGCAGAGCCAGGCAGAGGGGCCCAGGTCTAGAGAGAGGGGTAGCTCGTGGTTCTGGAAGACTAGCAGAGGTACAAGCTGGGACTGCTGGGAGGAGAGGGCCTGAGGACACATGTTACCTGATTCTTGTAGAAGCGCTGGATGGTGGAGCTGAGGGCACAGCCCACGAAGCCCTGGGCTGCATCGGGGTTGTGCAGGAAGCGGACCTCCAGGGGGATGAGTCCATCCTGCAAAGGCAGGGTCTGCACGATCTCATGGCGCTGCCAGTCCCACACGTGTATGTGGCTACCATACAGCCCTGGGGTGGGGGATGGGGCCAGAGGGTGGGCTCAGGATCAGGTCAGGGCAGTGGGCAAAACCCTCCACACAGCCCCCCCGGCAGAAAGTGGAAAAACCGGCTGGAGGGATTAGGAAGACACCTAAACAAGTCAGAGTACTTGGCACAATCCTATACCATCACCCCAAGAGTTGGGTTCATAGGAGGAAGAAGCCCAGAGAGGGGTTTCCAAGCAGACAGGAGTAGTGTGCATGCTCAGGCTCCAGCCGGCCTCTGGAGGGGATTCTCACCTGCCTCTACATCAGCGGGGTTGAAGCCATCTCGAAAGACGTTGGGAGCCGCCCATTCAGTGCTGATCATGACATTGTGTCGAGGCTGGTACCAGAAGTCATAGCCCATAGGTGCGGCTCCCCCAGGCCGTTCCCATGTCCCCTTCACCTCAAACGTCTCTCCATCCAGCAGCACAAAACCCCCTGAGCAGGGAAGGAAGTGGCAGGTAGAGGCAATAGAGATGCTACCGTCACCCACCTCGAGGCATGTCCAAGAGGCTCCAAGTCCATTGCCAGGTGCCCTTTCCTCCCACTGGATTTTCTAGTTCCTTCAATTCAGGTGTCCAGAGGGTCCCACCCAGAGGACCAGGTGGGAGGTGGGGACTTACTCTGGTACCCCTACCGCCATCAATTTCATCCCCTTCCTAGGGGAAATTTTCTGTCCTCTTGAGCCAAGAGCCTGGGACTCAGCACCCCATGCTGCTCTTGCCCAGCCTCCCATTCTATGTGGGGTTCCTCCCAGAGTCTAGGCTGCATTCCGCTCACTACATTGTTTTACTTTTTTAGAGCAGGCAAATTATATTTACTTCTCATTCAACATGAATGCCCAACACATTTTCCCTTGTTATGACACTTGGGCAACTCTTTGCAAATACAACTAGATGTCAACTCCTCAGTGTTACTGAATCTAGGAATGTCACATTCCTCTGGTCTCTGAGAAGTAGCTAATATTCCGCTCTGATCAGATGGAGGACCCTGACAAAAATGGGTAAGGTTTGGAGGGAAGCAGCCTGGCATGTGATGAAGACGCAGCTGATCTGGATTCCTGGGTTGGAGTTCCACCCACAACTCACTAGCTGTGACTTTGGGTAAGATATTTATCAATCTGTGCCCCGCTTTCTGATCTGGAGACTAGAGATCCTGGTAGTGGCTCCCTCAGAGGCTGTATTTGGCACATAGCAGACATTTTGTGTCAGTCCTAATCCTACCATAAGTGAGAGAGCAAATGTGAAGATGCAGGATCCCAAGGACCGCGAGACTTGCTCCTGAATTCATAAAGACTGACATCAAATGTATGCCTTTTTCTGGGGCCATGTCTGTGCCCACATTCCTCACGGTGGGCTGTTCTGACTATAACTTCTAAGTGTCAGGTTTCATCTTCATAGAAATAATGGGAACAACTGAAGTTAATTGACAATGGTTTAAATTTTGGAGGAGACCCAGTCTTCTAGTTCTCCCTGGAAGGTCATCCCTCAGCTTGGGATCTCTTCTCACCACAGGTGTGCCTACAGTGTCAGCAGATACCTTTGCCATTGCCCTTGGGGTCTCCCAGGGAGCTGATCATCACCTCCCCACTAGCCAGGCAGTGGCTGGTGTGGATGTAGCCCAGGCCACACTTGGCATGGATATCCTCAGCCTCAATGACCTGGAGAAGGATAAGGAATGGCATCAGAAATCTCCCAGGGCCCGGGGGGACCTGCCCACGACTCCCCCATTCCCCTACTCCTGTCTGCTGACCCCACCTTCTTTTCCTTCAAGACATGGACCCAATTTTCCCAGTGGGACTAGGGCAGAGATTCAATCTGGAAGCTTCTGCAGAGCAGCAAGGGAGAGTCTGAGAGACCGCTAACTCTGCAGGCAGAAAGCAGTGACTTCTCTCTCTCCCCCTGTGTCATAGCCCTGTGAGACCAGAAGCTTCTCCTGGCCATTGCCAGCATTAACTTTGTAGCACCAGCAGCCAGCATGTAGCACCAGCAGCCAGCAGTGAGTGCCTGGCACAAAGAAGGTACTCAACAACTTGTTGAAAGGAAGGATTGGAGGCTCCTGCTTAAGGGAGAGAAAATGAAAACAAACAAATAGAAAAGCTACGCCCACCCCTCCACTGCCCACCTCCCCCACCCCCTACCCCTGGGTCCCTCACCAACAAAGGCAGGGGCATACCTTGTGTAGCTTCGGGGCCCGGGGATTGGAGCCCACATCCACCACATAGATACGGGAAGACATGAGACAGGGCAGCATCAGCTTGTCACGTGACTTGGTGCTGTCCCCGAAGCAGCTGCTGCAGGTGTTCCATCCCGAGTGATGGAGCTCATCCTTCAGGTTGGGCATGGGCAGTCGATGGATGACCTTCGAGGGGAGAGGGGGAGGGCTGATGCTCACCCAGACCATGCATCTGGGATCCCTGGATCCACTTGGGCTTGGCAGTACTGCACAGGCGGGAATTCTTCACTGCCCCGGACCTCAGGGGCGCCCTTTGGCAGTGAACACAATCTACAGTCACACCCAAAGGAGGGTGCAGAAGGCTGGAGCTGGGAAAGGGCCTTGCCGGGGCCAGGGCTGAAGGAAGGGTCTCAGGGCCCGCCAGTGCCGGAGCTCCACCTCACCTGGCAATACTGGGGAGACTTGGGGTCAATGTCCACAGTGGCCAGATAATCCGGGGCCTCAATGCCAGTGTTTCGGTAAATACAGGGCAGGTAGACAATCTCCTCCCTGGGTCCTGAAGGGTAGCAAGCAGTTAGTGGGGACAGCAGGGTGGAAAGGAATGATAGGGGCGGCACTGGGTGTGCCCAAGGCTGAGGTCTCGGGGCTCCCACCCCCACTAGCCGTGGAATCAATAGAAGGTACTGGCTTGTAGAATTCCTTTCCGGGGGGCTTTCAGATGTTGCCCACTGACCTTTCATGGCCTCCAGAGGGGTAGGGTAGCCGGGTCCACACTTCCCGCATTTTGTAGCTGTGGAAACAATGGGGCATGTTGGTTGGACCACTTTCTGGAGGGTGAGGGCTCCTTCCCCATGTGCCATCACCCATGTGCATGTGCTGCCACCGGCCAGCCAGCAGAGGCAGGCTGTCCCAGGTCGTGGGTCAACTCTGGTCCCATCACAACCACCCATCTCCCTGACCCTGAAAGCTCTGCTGAGAGACAGAGAGAGAGAGAGTGAGAGTGTTTGTGTGTGTGCCTGTGGCAGAAAGAGCTGCACAGGTAGGACCTGAGGATGGACAGACAATCAAGCAGGACCCAAGGGACAGCAGGACAAGGGTGAGCTCAGCAGAGGCTGCGCATATAGCGGTTACCATGACAACTTGCTCCCCAGGCCCAGCTGCTCACTAACTAGCCATGGGCGCTTGGGCAAGTTACTTAATCCACTTCCACACGGAGTGTAAAAAGAAGGTAATAAGAACACCACAGTGGGCTTTTAGGAGCAGTAAACAGGAAGGTTCAGTCAAGTGTGCAGCGTTGGACTTGATTAGAGCCCGTCAGCCCTGGCTGTCCCCCAGCTAGCAAGAGTGGTACCTGTTCAACTCTGTTGCAGACAGTGTCTCTACCCAGACCAGGGACACTTCCTGTTTTTCTCCCTTCTTGGTCCTGACCCCAGGCTGCTGGCCAGAACCTGGGTGACTTAGCTGAAGGTCTAGTAGGGAACAGGAGGTTGAAGTTCAAGGCTGTAGGGCTGTTACCACCTAGATGGCCTCAGACCAGTTTGTACCCCTACCTGTGAGCCCACTACCTTTATCGGTGTTTGGTGCACCTCTGGGGGGCTCAGAGGCCCACCCAGCAGAGCTGTAGGGTGTGGCCCTCCTTGTCCCTTAAGTCTGGCAACAGAAGCCACAGAGCTCTACCGGACCAAAATCAGCTGCTGAGATGGCCGGGGGCAAGGGACTGGGCCTTTGGCTAAGGTTTTGGAGCCGGGAGGAGCTGAGGAATAGCCCAGAGGGAGCGGCAGGCTGGAGGAAATCCCGGAGTGGAGATCACAGGACTGGGTGCTGCCTCCCTGCTCTGGCTCAGGGCCAGTCTGGCCACGGCCCTGTCGACTGGGGTAGCCTGGGGGGGGGCCCGCACGTGGGGAGGCAGGGGGAGGCAGGAAGAGCTAGGAGTCAAGTTTCCCCAGGAGCCTGGGCTCAGGCCCTCAGCCAGGAAACCAGGTCCTCTACACAGGGCAGCCAAGTGACAGGAGGCCAAGAAGTGGCAACAGCGTTTTGGAGTGCAGAAACCTAGTTTCAAGGTCCAGATCTGATACCTGCTCTCTTCACTTTCTCCTTTTCTTTGGCTAAAAGAGGGTAATCATATCTTACCTTCTTTTCTAGGTGACTATGAAGGTCAAATAAGCCAAGGTTTTCACGAAGAACTTTTGTAAAGGAGCAGCACTGTATAAATATGGATAGGGCTGTGCCAGAAAGCGAGGGGGTGGGGGGACAGAAATCCGGGGCCTGTAGTTGGTGCCCCAAGAGAGGGCTGGGGTAGATGGGGCAGGGTGAGAGGTCCAGTCCAAAACAGTTAAGGGGACTTGTGCCAGGGCCTGGCACAGGGGGGCATGGGGGAGAGGAAGGAGGTTGCTGGACACAGAACAGAAGATTCAAAACTCCAAGACTCAAGACAGAGACTCGAAAACCACAAAGCAGAACAAAGACAGAGAGAAGGTGTGAGAGTGGTGTTGCGGGTTGCATCATCATCCCCTCCCCACCCCAATCCCGGTGTTTCAGGCCCTTTGCAACTCCAGGTCTCTAGGAGCATTGATGTGCTTGCTGGGAAGCACCCTCCTTGTCCTCTAAGCACCTCAAGCAAGATCTCTGAACACCTTTGGATTTGAGATGGACCCAGGGGAAGCTCATTGGGTCTTCCTAGTGTCAGGCTGGCTGGTAGGTATTCTGCCAGTCCAAGAAAGAGTCAGATGCAAGGGACAAAGACATCGATAACCCCAAGCAGACCCAAATTCTTCCTCAGCCTGACATCGGGGAGCCAGAGGACGACGAATAGGGGGACTTTGGGGACTAGGAGGGTGGGAGATACTGGAACAGTGAGAGTGTGTGGGCTCTCATTCCCTTTCAAGGGGGTTCAAGGTGGTTAGAGTGAACTGGCCCCAAAGGCCTGGGTTTCCTACTTTCTGGAGTAAAAATCTGGCCCAGGGCTGGAATGAGGATTATCTTTCACCTCCAGTGACAGCCAGGGACAAGAGGTTCTCCTTACATATTCCTCCACCCCTACCAGATTTTCCCAGCTGCAGAAAGGCCACTGGCTCCAGGCTGCAGTGGGAACCCACTGGGGGGGGGGCAGGGGAGGGCCCAGGGCCACCCACCCTCCTCTCCTTGCAGCTCTAGAAACTCTGGCTGAACTGGGAAATGCAGGGGTAGGGGTGGGGACAGTGGAGCAGAGTCCAGCACTCCGTCCCCTAACTAGCTTCTCCCCACCCAGCTTTTCTGTCAGTCCCTGTATTGTGGGCAGCAGGTTGGTGGTACTGGGTTGCCAGGAGGCCCCCTCCTTACCCATGCTGCTTGCTGCTATGCTGCGATCCTGACCGGCCTGCCAGGAGGGAGCAGAGAGCTGGGGTACGCAGGCGTCCAAGTAGGCTGTGCTGGAAAGGGGCAAAGGGAAGGAATTTATACAACCAGTCGGGGGCGGGGTGGAGTAGGGGGCGGGCCTGGGCTGCAGCCCAGAGCAAAAAAGGGAAAGATCAATGGCAGTTGGCCAGGACTCTCTCACACAGTCGGCTCCCTCCCTCCCGAGGCTGGTGTTTGAGTTACTCTGTGTGTGTGTGTGTGTGTGTGTGTGTGCGCGCGCGCGCGCGCGCGCGCGCCTGGGCACATGGACTTTGTGGGGCTGCATGGTCTTATATACCTGTGTGTAGCCCCTGGATGTGTGCGTGTGTCTCTCTGTGTGTGAAAATGTGCCAGTGGGAGTGTTCCTGTGTGTCTGGACTTGGGCACATCTGTGTGTACCTATGTGAGCCTGTGCCTGTCAGAATGTTTACGCCGTGTGGGTCTGTGCGTGTGTGCATGGGAGTGCGTGTCTGCGGTGTTCCTGTGAGCCTAAGCGTGGAGGTGTTCCTGCATCTAGAGGCTCTCCTCTGGACTTGGATCTGTTTCTTGCTATGTAGGGGAACTCAGGGCCCTGGGCCCATCTGCTATTATCCACAGCCAGGGTCAGCTCTCTCCTAAAATTACCCTCCTATTCCGGACATCCACAGGCCAAAAGGCACAATCTTACCCACCCTCAACTGCTCACCCATGTCTTCCCATGTCTCACACTCATGTATTCCTCTTGAGCTTTGAAGTGGAAGGGAAGTTGGCAGTGCCCGTCATCCCCTTCTGTTACCCTCATCAATCTCAGGAGGTGGAAGTTGAGTCCTCCCCACCCTCATCTCTCCGCTTGGCACCTCAGCAGCTCCCAGGGTGGAGAACAAGGCCCCAGGGCAGCCCAGCGGGGTGCCACTGTCCCTCACTGGCCTGTGATGAGTCACAAAACTCTCCAATCATCCAGGAAAGAAGGAGGATTTGGTCCTGGCCAGGGCTGCTGACCCTGCTAGGGATAGTGTCCCAGGGACGTGGGATGGCCTCCGGCCAAATGGTAACTGCTCACCAAGGCAGGGTTGAGGCCTGATCTGTCAGCTCTCCCTGGGGCTGCCCTCATCCAGAGAAGCTGGGGTTGAAGGGCCCCCAATAGTTCTTCATCTCGAAGCCAAGGGCCATCCCTCTTCCTGCAGCTGGCTGCCTGACAAGGGTGACCTTGCCCCCCTCTTCTAGGTACCTGCTGACTCTGTGTCTACAGAAGCTACTTTCATCTCCTTGGATGAAAGCTATGGGGTGAAGTTTTTATTGGCTAATGAAAGGGACAAATTTTGGTCTTCAGACGGCCGGCGGAAAGATCCATGGACTTCCCAAACTGGAGTGGAAGGAAGGAGAACAAAACGGGGCTGCTGTATGATGGGGATCTGTCCTCCTCATTCCCCTGGATGAGAGGGCCCACACAGGAGGAGGCTACGTGGCTGCCTGGGACAGGGAGGCTCCCTTACCCCCTGCTCCCCAGTAACACTCAACCTCTCCTGGCTTTTTCCTACGGCTACATCCTCACCAGGGCACCATTGGCCAGGCCTGTGCCACAGATGACCCTGTGGAGGCAGCTGTCCCACCGCGAGCCACCCATCATGGCTGCTTCTTCACCTCTGCTAGCTTCCTTCTTCGTCTGCTGGTGGCCTCCACTTATCCTGCCTTAAGCCCACCACTCTGGCCTCCTCCCTCTCCTCCTGAGGTCTCATCTCATACCTCCTCCACTTCCCTGCTCTGGGGCTTGAAGTAGACCAACATCCAAAATCTGAAAGAGAAAGAAAGCCCATGTTCACCCTCTCATCCAAAGTCCCTGAGCTGTTACCTCCAAAGAAGCTGTGATTTTGCTGGCTCTAGACAAGAATTGCAAAGTACCATTTCGTCCTGAACTGCCAGCTCTGCATGCCCTGACCTTGGACTTGGCGTGCTCGATGGCTCCTGCATGGGACCCTAGCCTCTACCTGCTGCTTTCTCCCAGAAGGTTTCCTCCAGAGCCTGCAAGGTGCTTGGGAAGAGTTGTCCAAATTAGGGCTATGGGTGGAGGCAGTCCTGGGAGAGGACTCAGGCTGGTAATAGTGGTGTCCATGACCCCTGGCATTTTTGCTCCCATAGTGGGCTACCCCGGTCAGCCTTCTTATGGCCTGAGCATCCCAAATGTTGCTTCTCAAGAACTTAAGGGCTCCTTTCTCTATCTGATTTGCCCTTTCCTAGCCAACCAGAGTCCAACCACAGCTGGCAGACTCCCAGATTCACACAAAGGGATATGGGGAGAGACCTGAGCTTCCAACCCTGGGCTGGCCCGGGGGAGGTGGGACCGCAGCCCAGGTGTTTGTCCCAGGAGGCTGTACACAATCCTGATACTGGGCACGGCCACTGCAAAGAAGGCTGGGTGCAGCCCATGCTCCTTCCTGCTCTTTCAAGTTCTAGAAAAGCTCAGTAAATATTAGAGGAGGCAGGTTATCAGGCTAGCCGCTGAATAGCCAGGTGATTATGTAATTGAACTTTGGCTCTGCTCCATCTCCACAGACAGAAAATGGATTCTTGCAGCCTTGGGGGCATGGAGCCCTGCTGCTGGTTCCTCCCTTTCCCTTCCAGCCTCAGCCAGATTTCTATGGACCTCTTGAAACAGGTCCTGAGACCACCATTTGGTAAGATGGCAAAGGGAGAAAGGAAGGATGAAAACCAGAGAAGGAAAGGGGGAGGAGATGATGAAGCTGGAGTCTCCAAGAATCAAAATGTTAAAAATGTAAAAAAAAAAAACAAAACAAAAAACAAAAAAACAAAACAAAACATAAAAAAGAAAGGGAGCCTGGGTGGCTCAGTTGTTGGGCATCTGCTTTCGGCTCAGTCATAATCCCGTGGTCCTGGGATGGAGCCCTGCATCGGTGTTTCCCTGCTAGGCGGGAAGCCTGCTTCTCCCTCTCCCCTCCCTCCGCTTGTGTTCCCTCTCTCACTGTGTCTTGCTGTGTCAAATAAATAAATAAAATCTTAAAAAAAAAAAGTTGTTCTTCCTCTCTAGCAAAATAAAAGCGACAGGGAAACAATCAAAGTCCAGCCAGGGGAGTGATATCAGGAAGAAAGCAGAACTAACCAGTATGTACCACTTGGTCACACTCACCCCTGCACTTAACCCTTGCTATGCCCCAGTCTTGTAGGTAACTCATCTTCCCTTTTACTGAGGAAGAACCTAAGGCTCAGAAGGGGCCAAAGGCACCTGGGAAGACGCAGGGCAGGAATCCCAGGTTCATCTGACTCTAGAGCTCTCAGTTTTTCTAACTACTCTGGGGTCGTCTTGTGTTTTGTCTGGTTCTGGCTTTGGCAGGGGTGAGGAGGGGGCATGGTAGTGGGGAGGCAGCGGGGAGGCAGAAGCACCAGAAGGAAGGCACAAGCTGTGGTGTTTTGTCTCCGGGGTTCTCCGAGGCCCTTTCTTGGGAGTGGGGAGAGCAGTGAAGAAGGCGTCCCCTGAACTGAGCAGTGGGGTCTTCACCGTGGGAAGTGAGTAAGGGATACCCAACCCCCGTGCTATCTGAAAGATACTACATCCAAGTATGACCTTTGGAGAGGGGTGATGGAGGGAAGGGGATAATTTTCCATTTTTACTTGAGATACTTGCATATTTTAAAAAATAATAAGCATGCATTACTTTTGTAACCAAGACCCCAAATAAGGGTATTAACTTTGTTGTTGTTGTTTTTGGCCTATCTGCCCTTTCCTTGGGGACACACGTTCATTCATTCATTCTTGCATTCCACAAACACTTCTGGAGCACCTGTTTTGGTGGACAGGGTGGGGAAGGAAGCAAAGTTTCTGCCTTCATAGAGATGACATACTGATAATCAAGGAAGCGTAGAAACAAATCACATATGGCCAAGAAGTGCTATGAAGGACACAGGATAATGCAGGTGGCTGAGAGCAGATGGGGGTTCGACAAGGTTGTCCGGTCTATACACGGATTTGCCTGCAAAGGAGCATCACAACCCACTATACACAGGGTCTGTGGTTCCTACCGCAGTAGCCTGGGGAGGTCTGAGGTAGGACTTGCTGGGCAGGTTGAGGTTTCTACCAGCTAAGCAGAGTTTATGAGCCCTGTCCTGCTCCTGCCTCCTTGTTTGACCAGATGGCTCCACACCCTCTGCAGATGGCAGGGACATTTTCTGAGAATCTGTTACCAGATGTGGCTGGCGCCAGGCCGGACCCTGCTTGCCAAGCCGGGCCCTGCTTGCTAGCAGCCGGCTCAGGGACTGCCCACAGCAAACCTGGCCACTTAAGTAGCTTTTTCTTCATCTCACATCAGAGGAAACAGAGTTTCGGCCAGCTGCTCACGCTTATTTCACAGCACCTCCCTGTCTCTGCACATGGCTGAGTTCAAAGCCTGCCGCCCAGAATAACAACAGAGCTTAGAGAAGGGGGTGGGGGAAGAAAGCCCTCTGCCAGGGCTTCCTACAAGGGACAAGATTTTAGAGGTGCTCAGAGGGCTTCTTGCCCGCACCCCCCCAACCGCTCAGAAATGTCCTCCCTTTGGGATTGCCATGGATGCTGGAAACTTTGCCACACACAGTGTCTTTCTTCAGGATGAGGCGGCCTCTTCTCACCTTGCCGCTGTAGGGATTCCCCCTGAGTTGTTAAGTGTGACTTAGTTTTATCAGATGCCTGCCTCTGATGATAAGAGCAAGGGAGACACTGGGAAGTGTTTAAAAAAGCAACTGTTTCCCCATTCCTGGAGACAGAGGAAAAGAATAGAGATTGAGAGAGGGAGAGCTTTTTCTGTGTCTTTGTCTACCTCTCAGGGGAAATTTTCAATATATGCAAAAATAGGGAGAATAGTATAATGAACCTGCAGGTACACCACCCACCTTCCATAAAAGTCTGCCCGTCGCCCATCTAGCTTCATCTCTACCTCCCAGCCCTCCTCTACCTTGGATCGTTTTGAAGTCAACCCTGGACAAGGTCATATTTCTGGCATCAATATTTCTGTATGTATCCCTCCAAGATTAGAACTTTTTTTTTTTTTTAAGATTTTATTTATTTATTTGACAGAGACAGAGAGAGAGTGCACAAGCAGGCAGAGAGGCAGGCAGAGACAGAGTGGGAAGCAAGCTCCCGACTGAGCAGAGAGCCCGATGCGGGGATTGATCCCAGGACCCTGAGACCATGACCTGAGCTGGAGGCAGAATCTTAATCCACTGAGCCACCCAGGAACCCCTAGAATTCTTTTTTTAAAAACCACCATGTCATAAGCATACCTAAACAAATAGTAAGTCTTTACTATGATCAAATATTCAGTGTTCAAATTTATTTCCCCTATCATCTCATCAATTTTTGTTTTACCGTCTATTTGAATCAAGATCTGAAGATGGTTCATAGCTTTCTATTCTTCAATCTCTTTAATCTGTGGGTGAAAAAAGGAGATACCTTGAAGACATACTCAAGTTCAAGAGAAGAAGTGTCTGATTAGAACAGAAATTACATATGTTGTCACATATCTAATCTACTAGAAGAAAAGGTGAAGTGGGTTTGAACCCAGTTATGTAGTCGAAGAGCGGGAACAGCATCATCAGTCACAGAGATGTGGGGGAAAGTTCGCTGTTACCTCTTCCCCTGCCCCTCCTGCCCTAGCCTTCCTTCTGTGCCAAGCCTGGCTCCAGAAAAGCTGAGACAAGAGCCATAAAATGGCTTTTATGCATCATCTCCAACTTCACAGAGGCCCGCTTGGCTTGTACCTTCTCGGTTAAAGGCCCTGGGAAGAAAGAATTACATCAGTCTTGGTTAATGACCCAAATTAAGCCATCAAAACCCCTAATCAAGCCTCCATTTTGGACATGTTATAATACTGTAAATAAAAAATCCAAAGGAAAATAAAAGCCTTTCTATTTGAGGCTGGAAGAACCTTTGGCCCCTGGAGTCATATCCCTGAGTCACAGTTTCTCTACTAAGCTCAGAACGGGCAGGAACAAGTCTTCTCCTTCTTAAGGCCTCCATTTTCTCACCTCTTCACCCAAATGCTGCCTGGGAAGAGTGTCCCAGTGTCCCAAAGACACGGGAATCCTGAAGATTTAGGACCCTTGTCTTCAGTCCTACATGGAATCAGAGGAAGGTCTAGAGAAGAGCCTCACCGCCTTCCTGAATCCTCTGTCTCTCATACACTGTATCTGGCCTGCTATTCCCCTAGGATCTCCCCAGGGTCACGGCCAAGTATAGAAAGATGGAAAGTGCTGTCTGGAAAGGGAATATTTTGGGATTTTCTGTCTCAGTTTATCAAAAGACTGCTCAGAAATTTAAAAAAGGTGAGGGCGCCTAAGTGGCTCAGTCAGTTGATCTGTTTATGGTCTGCCTTTAGCTCAGGCCATGATTTCAGGGTCCTGGGATTGAGGCCAGCATAAGGCTTTCTGCTCAGCAGGGAGCTTGCTTCCCCCCCACTCTCTGCCTGCCGCTCTGCCTACTTGTGATCTCTCTCTCTGTCAAATAAATAAGTAAAATCTTTAAAAGTAAATAAATAAATAAAATACAATAAAAAGGCTTAAACTGAAAAAATAACGTTTGTTTTTAATATACAAAGATCTTTAACATATCAATTAGAAAGAGACAAACAATACAACAGAAAAATATTCCTAGGATATGAAAATGAAGGATAAATGGCTAATAAACATAAGATATGCAATCTCATTAGTAATTAAAGAAATACATGTGGGTTTTTTTTTTTTTAAGATTTTTATTTATTTATTTGAGATAGGGAGAGAGAATGAATGAGACCACAAGCAGGGCGAGTGGCAGGCAGAGGGAGAGGGAGAAGCATCCTACTCTCTGAGCAGTGAGCCTAACACATGGATCGGTCCCAAGACCCTGAGATTATAACCTGAGCTGAGGGCAGATGCTTAACTAACTGAGCCACCCAGGTGCCCCAAGAAATACTTGTTGCAGCAAAAACAACATGATATGATTTTCAAAAATCAAAAGATTGTTAATATTCAGTGCTGGAAGAAGTGTGGGGACAAGGGCACTCTTGTATGCTTTGGCAAAGGTGTAAAATGGTGAGACATTTTAAGAAGGCAGTTTAGCAGGTCCTGGGTGGCTCAGTTAGTTAAGTGTCTGACCCTTGATTTGGGCTCAGGTCATGATCTTGGGTTTGTGAGATCAAGCCCCATGTCAAGCTCCATGCTGGGTGTGGAGTCTGCTTAAGAGTTTCTCTCTTTGGGCACTTGGGTGGCTCAGTTGGTTAAGCGACTGCCTTCAGCTCAGGTCATGATCCCAGGGTCCTGGGATCGAGTCCCGCATCGGGCTCCCTGCTCCATGGGGAGTCTGCTCCCTCTGACCTTCTCCCCTTTCATGCTCTCTCTCACTCTCTCAAATAAATAAATAAAATCTTAAAAAAAAAAAAAAAAAGATTCTCTCTCTTCCTTCCCTCTGCCCCTCCCCCATAAATAAAATAAAATTTTAAAATAATAAGAAAAATAAAATAAAATAAGGCAATTTAGCAATACTTAGCAACATTTTCAGATGAAATCTACTTCTAGTGATCTACTCTGTGGAAATAGACAAGTAAGTATTCATTATATTAATAAGATGTTCATTGCAACATGGTTCATAATAGTGAAAAGTTGGAAACAACCAATAGGGGAATAGATAAAATATATTATGGAACATCCATAACATGAACACCAAGCAACCATAATGTATAGTTTTATACATTTTTTTAAAAGATATGATTTATTTGACAGAGATCACAAGTAGGCAGAGAGGCAGGCAGAGAGAGAGGGGAAAGCAGGCTCCCTGCTGAGCAGAGAGCCCAATTCGGAGCTCGATCCCAGGACTCTGGGATCATGACCTGAGCCGAAGGAAAAGGCTTAACCCACTGAGCCACCCAGGCGCCCCAGTTTTATACATTTTTTAAAAAGATTTTATTTATTTATTTGACAGACAGAGATCACAAGTAGGCAGAGAGGCAGACACAGAGAGAGAGGGGGAAGCAGGCTCCCTGCTGAGCAGAGAGCCGAAGTGGGGCTGGATCCCAGGACCCTGGGATCATGACCTGAGCCGAAGGCAGAGGCCTAACCCACTGAGCCACCCACGTGCCCCTAGTTTTATACATTTTTTTAAATTTTAAATTTTTAGTTTTTTATAATCATATAATAATATATTTTTATCCCCCGGGGTACAGGTCTGTGAATCGCCAGGTTTACACACTTCACAGCACTTCACATACCCTCCCCAATGTAGTTTTATACATTTTGACATGGAAGGATACCCAAGAAATATGGTTGAGGGGGGAAAGGGCCAAAAAATAGTGTGATTCCATTTAATAAAAATGAGATGTAAAATTAATTAGTTAAACCACAGAGTTTTAATTTGGTTCATTTATATAGTAAACTAATTAATTTAAATTATAATTTATAACTACATAGTACATAATTATACTATATAATTTAATTTAGTATATAATATAAACACATACTATATATATATATATATATATATATATGATTATGTGTTTGTAGAAACAGATTTGAAGAGATAAACTTCTTTTATCATACCAAACTTACCAAAGGTAACCAACACAGGTTATCTCTAAGTGGATTATAGGGAGAAATTTTTATTTTTCACATTTGTATTAATTATGTATTTTTTAAATTGTATAGTAAGCTTGAAAGGCATGCATAATTCAAAAATTTAAATAGTGAAAGAATATAATAACACTGTTGCCTATGAGATGAGCAAAAATTTAAATGGTTAAAATCCAGTCATAGAACATGAGAAAAAGGGCAGCATTCAGGATTGGTGAGAGTGCCAACTGGTGCCTTTCTACACAAAGGCAGTTTGTAGGGGCACCTGGGTGGCTCAGTCGTCAAGCATCTGCCTTCAGCTCAGGTCATGATCCCAGGTCCTGGGATCAAGCCCCACATCAGGCTCCCTGCTTGGGGGAGGATAGGGGATGGGGAGCCTGCTTCTCCCTCTCCCACTTCCTCAGCTTGTGTTCCTCTCTCACTGTGTCTCTCTCTGTCAAATAAACAAATAAAATATTAAAAACAACCTTCCCCCCCCAAAACAAAGGTGGTTTGTCAATACCTACCAAAAGTTAAATTGTGCATAGCATTTTACCTGGGAATTCCACTTCTAGGACACAGTCCATAGAAATACCTCCACAAGCAGGGAATAAACAGGTCATAACCATAACAACAGATATCATTTAGGAAATGCTTAGTATAGCCTTGCTATTGTTCTAAGCACTTTAAAGTGAACCCCACACTCACATAAAAGTTTACTACGTGCCATGTACTTCCTTAAGCTCTTTACATGCTCTAGCTTATTTAATCCTTATTAACAAACCTATAAAGTGAAGACTCTTTTATTATGCCCATTTTACAGATAAGGAAATTACAGCATACTAAAGGGAAGTAACTCCCTCCAACTCACACGACTAGTGGGTAACTGAGCCCAGAATTTGAATCTGGGCAGCCCATTTCAGACTCTGTGTCTATAAGAGCTTGGCTCGAATGTAGTGAATCATAGAACGTTGGCTACAGTTCCTGGAGACGGGTTGTTTTTATCTTTCACGCTTTGTGGCTGGCAAGCAGGGCAAGCACCGACAGCCCCTTTTACGTCTGGTCCAAGACAATCAATTACCCACTGCTAGAGGACCCACAGAGTCCAGATAGTCGCTTTCCCAGATCCCTTTGCAGCGGGGAGCAAGCCCGTGACAGTCTGGGTGGGACTGGCGCACCAAGGAGGGCTCAGATGCAAAGAAGTAGAACAGTGGTGGGCATGCAAATGATGGGGTCCCAGGCAAATGTGTGGGTGGCTAGCAATGCTGCAGAAGCTTCCAGGGTCTCTCGAGGCCCGAGGAGCCAGGGCTGTACTGGAATGGCAGGGGAAGAGACAGTGTTCTGACTGTGGGGTCTGGGACGGAGAAGGGCTTTCCGGCTGCTCCTGCTGTGGTTCAACACTTCTGCACTGGGGGCCTTGGGACTCAGTGGATCCAATAGAGCTCTACAGATTGGGGTGATCTGGGTGTGGCAAGCAAAAGCCAGAAGGAGAGTACCCCCCCGCCCCCGGGTGGCCAGAAGACATGTTGAGGCTCAGACCACATCAGCAGGTAACAGCTCCTCTCTTGATAAACAGCCTCTTGTGGGCTTCTGGGTTCCAAGAGAAACTAAACATGGGCCACTGTGACTCTGTGGCCCAAGCCCCTTCACAAATCAAGGAATACCCGATACACTTAGCGGGCCCAGGATCTCTGGAGCACCACACTCCTCACCTCCAAGAACAGCAGGATGCAGCCTGAGAACTTCCTGAGGGTTAGAGGAACCACAAAATGCCCCTATGTGCCCTCCAGCTCACCCTGTCTTGCCAAAAATGGCTCCTTCTCAGTCTGGCCCAATGGTTTCAAGAAAGATATTGAGAAAGAAAAAAGCACTGGAGCTAGGATTACAGGCAGCTGGCTCTCCACAGTACACCATCACCAGGCAGCAGTGGTCTGTTAGGAGATGAAGAGCAAACATTGGAGAACCAGACTGCCTGTGTTTGAATTCCGGTTCCACAGTTCTAGCTGCATGAATCCGGGCAAGTAATTGGACCTCTGTGTACCTCAGTTTCCTAGTCTCTGAAAGAGAGATAGTTAAAAAAATACCTACCCACATAGGTTGTTCAGGGGGAGCCTGGGTGGCTCAGTCTGTTCAGTGCCTGCCTCCGGCTCAGGTCAAGATCCCAGGATCCTTAGATGGAGTCCCTCGCTGGGCTCCTGCCTAAGCAGGGAGCCTGCTTCTCTCCTCTCCCTCTGCCTGCTTGCTGCTCCCCTTGCTTGTGCTCTCTCTCTCTCACTCTCTCTCTCTCTCTCCGTGTCAAATAAGTAAATAAAACGAGTGATGAGATGGTCAATTTAATGTTATAGGTTCTTTACCACAATAAAAAATGTTATAAACTTATGAAAACTGAAGTTTTTAAACATGGAATTTTGTTATTAGGATATTTGCTTTCAAACGTAATTAACGATTCTTTTCTCAGCTCACAGAAAATTAATAAATGCCTCTTTCTTTAAAAACAACAACAACAAAAAGATTAGCAGTGTTTTCTGAGATAGTCCTGGTAGCTAGCGGAGGAAGAAAATCCTTCAGTGGATAAAATTTAAAGTAGAATGCGTCACTGGTTCCACTGGGAGAAGACATAGTCTGAGGATCTTTACGGATTCATGGGCAAGGCCAGTCTTTGGCCAGGTGGACAGATTTGGATACAAAAATTAGAGGACTTGGGTGCCTGGGTGGCTCAGTGGGTTGAGCCGCTGCCTTCGGCTCAGGTCATGATCTCAGGGTCCTGGGATTGAGTCCCGCATCGGGCTCTCTGCTCAGCAGGGAGCCTGCTTCCTCCTCTCTCTCTCTGCCTGCCTCTCTGCCTACTTGTGATCTCTCTCTGTCAAATAAATTTAAAAAATCTTTAAAAACAAAAACAAATCCAAACAATCTGATTAAAAAATAGGCAGAGACGTAAGTAGACATTTTTCCAAAGAAGACACAGAGAAAGCCAACAGGCACGTGAAAAGGTGCTCAACATCACTCATCATCAGGGAAATGCAGCTCGAAACTACAATGAGATGTCACCCCACACCTGTCAGAATAGCTATTCACACAAAGACAAGAAATAACCATTGTCAGTGAGGATGTGGAGAAAAGGGAGCCCTTGTGCCCTGTGGGTGAGAATGTATGCTGGTGGATCCAGTATGGAAAACAGAATGGAGTTTCCTAAAAAATTTAAAAATAGAACTGCCCTATGATCCACGTCTGGGTATTTACCTGAAGAAAATGAAAACACTAACTTGAAAAGATGTACGCACCCCTATATTTATTGCAGCATTATTTACAATAGCCAAGACATGGAAGCAACATAAGTGTCCCTAGATGGAGGAATGGGTAAACAAAATGTAGTGTACACACACACACACACACACACACACACACACACACGAGTATTATCCAGCCATAAAAAGAAGAAAATCTGGCCATTTGTCGCAACATGGATGAAAATTGAGGGTGTTATTTTTTAAATTTATTTAAATTAATTAACATATAGTGTTTCATTAGTTTCAGATGTAGAGTTCAATGATTCATCAGTCTTATATAACACCCAGTGCTCGTTACATCCTGTGTCCTCCTTAATGTCCATCACCCAGTTACCCCATTTCCCTACCCCACTCCTCCCAGCAACCTCAGTTTGTTTCCCTATAGTGTAGTCTCTCATGGTTTTTCTCCCTCTCTGATGACTTCCCATTCAGTTCCCCTCCCTTCCCCTATGATCCTCTGTGCTGTTTCTTACATTGTACATATGAGTGAAACCATATGGTAATTGTCTTTCTCTGATTGACTTATTTTGCTTAGCATAATTCCCTCTAGTTCCATCCATGTCATTGTAAATGGCAAGATTTCTCTCTTTCTTTCTTTTTTTTTTATGTCTCAGTAATACTCCCTTGTGTGTATATATCACATCTTCTTTATCCATCCATCAATTAACATCTAGGCTCTTTCCATACTTCGGCTATTGTGGACTTTGCTGCTATAAACATCAGGGTGAAGGTGCCCCTTCTGATAACCATATTTGTAACTATGGGGCGAAAACCCAGGAGTGCAATTGCTTTGTTATAGGGTAGCTCTGTTTTTAGCTTTTTGAGGAACCTCCATATTGTTTTCCGGAGCGGCTGTACCAGCTTGCATTCCTACCAATGGTGTAAGAGGGTCCCCTTTTCTCTGCATCCTTGTTGAGGGCATTATGTTAAGTGAAATAAGTCAGATAGAGAAAGAAAAATTTCACCTGTATGTGAAATTAAAAAAACAACTCATAGAACAGAGAACAGATTGGTAGTTATCAGAGGAGAGGCGTGTGGGGGGAGTGGGGAAAAATCAGTGCAGGGGATCAAAAGGTATAAATTTCCAGTTGTAAAGTAAATAAGTCATAGAGATGTAATGTATAGCATGGTGATCATAGATAGTAAACACTGTATTGCATACTTAAAAATAACTAAGGGGTGGGGGCGCCTGGGTGGCTCAGTGGGTTGGGCTGCTGCCTTCGGCTCGGGTCATGATCTCAGGGTCCTGGGATCGAGCCCCGCATCGGGCTCTCTGCTCCACAGGGAGCCTGCTTCCCTCTCTCTCTCTCTCTCTGCATGCCTCTCTGCCTACTTGTGATCTCTGTCTGTCAAATAAATAAATAAAATCTTAAAAAAAAAAAAATAACTAAGGGGTGCCTGGGTAGCTCAGTTGGTTAAGCAGCTACTTTAGGCTCATGTCACAATTCCAGGGTCCTGGGATTGAGTCCCGCATTGGGCTCTCTGCTCATCAGGAAGCCTGTTTCTCTCTCTCCCTCTGCCTGTCTCTCCTCCTGCTTGTGGTCTCTCTCTCTCTGTAAAATAAATAAATTCTTTAAAAATAAAATTAAAATAACTAAGTAGATTTAAAGGTCTCAGCACAATAAAGAAAATTTGGTGGTGATGATGTTAACTGTGGTGGTCATTTACAATATATACAAATACCAAATCATCATGCTGTACACCTGAAACTAATATTGTATGTCAATTATATCTCAGTTTTTAAAAAATGAACCGTTGTTTATACATGACAAACTGCACGAATCTTCAGAGATGCTGAGTGAATAAAAGCCAATCACAAAAGTTTACATACTGTGTGATTCAATTCATATAACTTTCTTGAGGTGATAAAACTATAGACATGGAATTACCAGGAGTTCAGGTGGGGCTGAGGGTGGGAGGAAAGTGGATGTGGCTATAAACCAGCAACACGGGGGAAACTGGTGGTGACATAAATGCTGTGTATCTTGACTGTACCAATGATTTCCTTGTTGTAACACTACTACAGTTTGTAAGATACTACCATCAGGAGAAACTGGGTAGAAACTGGGATCTTTCAGTATTTTGTTTTCTCTTAAAACTGCATGTGAATCTATAATTATCTCCAAATAAGAAGTTTAATTAAAAATGAGACCAGGGACGCCTGGATGGCTCAGTCAGTTAAGCACCTGCCTTAAGCTCAGATCATGATCCTGGAGGCCTGGGATGGAGTCGGATCAAATCCTACTTCAGAGTCCCAGCTCAGCATGTAGTGTCCTTCTCCCTCTCTCCCTGCCCCCCCGCCCCGCCCCGCTGCTCATGCGCATGTGCGTGCTCTCTTTCTTGCTCACACACTCTCAAACAAATAAATAAAATCTTTTTAAAAATGACATCAATTAAAAAAAAGCAAGAACAGTACTACTCCTATTTCCTTTCTTACTTCGTGTGTGTGTTTAATTTGAAATCTTTGACAATTTTGTGGCGTAAACACCACTGATTTCAAGCTACCAATGAACCATCACTAAACATGCAATTGGGAGGAGATTAGCACAACTATGCCTCACAAGCTAGGTCCCCAAAACCTTTTTGCCCTATTAGTCTGAAAAAAAAAAAAAAAAGTTAGGAAAAAAAAAGTTAGAAAGGTTGGTAATATCCTCTTTTGGAGAGGTGTGAGAGAATGACACTCATGCATTGTTAACGGGAGGGTTCAATGAAATGCCTTAAAAAATCAAATTAAATTAAATTATATTTTTATTTTTTTAATTTTTTTAAAAATATTTTATTTATTTATTTGAGAGAGAGAGAGAGAGCATAAGAGCCGGGTGGAGGGCAGAGGGAGAAGCAGACTCCCTGTTGAGCAGGGAACTTGATGTGGGTCTCGATCCCAGGAGTCTGGGATCACGACAGGAGTCAAAGGCAGATGCTTAACCAACCCAGGTGTCCCTAAATTAAATTATTTTTACTGAAGTATAGTTAACACAGGATGGTACCTTAGTCTCAAGTGTACAACATAGTGATTCAACAATCTTATATATTATGCAAAGCTCAAATAATGTTTTTTGGAGGGCAATGCTGTATCTTTCTTAAATGTTAGATGTCAAGTTTTAGACCCCAAATGCAATTTTATGGTAATACTTGAACAAGTGAATAAAAGGACAAAAATAGCTGTCCAGTGCAGCATTATTTATAATAACAAAAACAGTAGACATTACTTTTTTTAAAAAAGATTTTATTTATTTATTTGAGAGAGTGAATGAGGGAGAGAGCACAAGTAGGGGGAGCAGGAGAGGGAGAAGCAGACTCCTACTGAGCGGGGAGCCCGATGCAGGACTCGAATCTGGGACCCTGGGATCATGACCTGAGCTAAAGCAGACACTTACCTGCCTGGGCCTCCCAGGCGCCCCCAAAACAGTAGACATTTTATTAGAGAATAGTTAAATACTTTGGGATGTGTCTGTGCTTCATAAAATAAAGAAAGCAGACCACACATACTGGCACAGGACAGTCAAGATATTTGAGCAAAAAACAGGCTGCCAACCGCCAAACTGTATGTGTAACATGATTCTATTTTCAAAAGAATAAAAAACCCTCTTTGTTTGCCTGTGGATAAAAACTGTCTGGAAAAACATGACAAAATGTAAAGGAGTTTACTTGCGAAAAGAGTGAAATTAGATAGTATTTACCTTTTTTTTTAAAATTTTTTATTTATTTGTCAGATAGAGATAGCATGAGCAGGGTGAGCTGCAGACGGACAGAAGCAGTCTCCCCGCTGAGCAAGGAGCGAGACGTGGGGCTCAATCCCAGGAACCTGGGATCATGACCTAAGCTGAAGGCAGACGCTTAACTGACTGACCCACCCAGGCTTCCTGATGGTATTTACTTTGTATATTTATTTGCATACACTTTGTATATAGCATTTTATTATTGTGGTTGTTGTTACTTATGGTAAACAGGTACTGCTTATATACTTTCTAAAACTCAGTTTTGGGCCCACGTGGACCTGAAGAGGGACTATTTCATAAAGTTTGAAGAGTTTTATCTCCTTGAAGAGTTTGTTTTTTTTTTTTTTAAGATTTTTTAAAAATTTATTTATTTATTTTAAAAGATTTTATTTATTTATTTGACAGAGAGACATCACAAGTAGGCAGAGAGGCAGGCAGAGAGAGAGAGAGAGAGAGAAGGAAGCAGGCTCCCTGCTGAGCAGAGAGCCCGATGCGGGACTCGATCCCAGGACCCTGAGATCATGACCTGAGCCGAAGGCAGTGGCTTAACGCACTGAGCCACCCAGACGCCCTTCTTGAAGAGTTTTATCTCCAGACAAGGACCCTAAAACAGAGGTGATATAGAGGAGAACAGTCATTAAAAACAAAGCCGGGCAATTAGATCATAAATGGTCTTACAATGAAAATAGTAAGGCATCAAAAAAGACTAAGTGCAGAAAGACTTGGTGCAGAAACAAGTTCACTGATGTAGGATTTTTGAAGGGTGTGTTCCAAACGTGAAGGAAAGAGGGCTGAAGTTCTCTCCTTTGCCCTCCACTATCTTTGCTTCCTCTCAGATCACTTTTATTTACTTGTTTATTTTTAGAAGGGAGAGGAAGGGTAGAAGGAGAGAGAGACCCCCCAGCAAGCTCCCTGCCCAGGGCAGGGCCCAACGTGAGGCTTGATTTCACAACCGTGGAGATCAGGACCTGAGCCAATAGCCGAGAGTCCAAAGCTTAACTGACTGAGTGCCCCAGGCACCCCAAATCACTTTTAAAACAGCTTTATTAAAACAAAAACAAAAACAAAAACAAAACCCAAACAGCATTATTGAGATATGGTTCACATACCATAAAACTCTCCCACTTAAAGGGTGCAGTTCAGTGGTTTTTAGAATATTCAGTTATGCAACCATCAACACAATCTAATTTTAGAATATCTTCATAATCTCACCCCCGCCCCAAATCAACCCTAGTATTCATTAGTGGCCCCATTCCATTCCCCACCCCCAGCCCTGGGCAACCACTAGTCTATGGATTTGCTTTTTTTGGACATTTTCTATAAATGGAATGATACAATATGTGGCTTTTTGTGTCTGGCTTATTTCACTTAGTGAAATAAGTGAATATTCAAATATTCAAATATTTTCAAAGTTTACCCACATTGTAGCATGTATCAGTACTTCATTCCATTTCATGGCCAAATAATAATTCATTTATGGCCATACCACATTTGGTTTATCTATTCCTCAGTTGATGGACATATGGGTTGTTTCCATTTTTGGTGGTACTATGAATATGTGCGTACCAGTTTTCCTGTGATATATGTTCTCATTTCTCTTGGGTATATGCCTGGGAGTGGTGAGAGAACTTTTTCTGTTTGATTAAAGAGGAGGATTTCTTTCTCCTTTATGTTGGAGGAATTCCTCAAACATCTAGTGACTCCTGGTGATCGTGTTTCTATCTAAATCTGAATTTTCAGCATCCACATCTCAGCCCAGCCTTTCAAGGTACCCAAAGCCTCCAAATTCTAAGATTTTTCAAGATGACAGTGTGTGAAGACATTTATACTTTACTGTCCTAAAACCAAAAGTCTCATGAATACATTAAAAATCAACTACACAAGGGCATCTGGGTGGCTCAGTGGGTTAACCTCTGCCATTAGCTCAGGTCATGATCTCCGGGACTGAGCCCTGCATCGTGCACTCTGCTCAGCAGGGGACCTCCTTCGCCCTCCACTGCCCCCCACCCCACCCCACCCCCTCCTTCGCCCTCCACTCCTCCCCCCCACCGCCTGCCTCTCTTGTCTACTTGTGATCTCTGTGTCAAATAAATAAATAAAATCTTAAAAAAATTAAACTACGCAAGCAATTATTATACCCATTCTTTTTATTTTTTAAAAGGTTTTATTTGTAGATTTATTTGAGAGAGAGAGAGAGAACAAGTTGGGGGACGGAGGAGCCAAGGGAGAGGGAGAAGCAGGGAGCCTAATTCAGGGCTCTGACGCAGGGCCTGATCTCAGGACCCCAGGATCTGACCTGAGCTGAAGGCAGACACCTAACTGACTAAACCACCCAGGCATCCCTGTATCTATTCTTGAAAAAAAAATTATAAAGCTAGAATTCCATTATAACTTCTCCTAACCTCATCTGCCTCTCCAGGGACCAAGTTATTTCCCTCACACCAGCTAAAAGCATACTTCCTGTGTTAATTGCATTTCCAGAAGCAGATTTTCTTGATTTTTTTGTTAGGAAATGTTTTAGAGGTTCCTTAAATCTTCCCTAAGTAAGATTACATAAAACTCACTTTCAATCACCATCATGAGTCTATTAACCTTATATTGATATATGTATTACTTTGTGCGTTTGAATTATTAGGAATGGTATCATATCATTTATATCATTCTGAAGTTTGCCTTTTTTATACAATGTGTTACTTTTTTTTCTTTTTAGCTTCCTTGTATTGTAATACATTTTATAATAACATATTGCATTTAAAAAAATTAATTCCCCTTTTGATGGGCACTTAGACTGTTTCTGATTTTTTGCCCTTGCAAATACTACTCAAACGAATATTCTTATATAGGTTTTCTTAAGCATACATGTGGGTGTCTCTCGCTCATAGATTCACTGGGTCATTCAGGTGTATTTTTCATTTTTATTAGATGCTGTAAAGTCATTTTCAAAGTGCCTGTTTCAATGTATACTTCCATCAGCAGTCTTTAAAAGTTTCTTTCACCAAATCTTCCCCAGTAGTTGATATTGCCAAATAACTAATTTTTGATCATATCATTGGTGAAAAAATGTATTTCAATGTTTTAATTTGCATTTTGTATTTATTAGTGAAGTAAGCACCTTATCAATTTTATTGATTGTGTGGATTTCTTCCCTATACATTGTTGTTTATATTAAAATGTGCTCATTTTCTTAGGATTGGTTGTTTTTCTCACAGATATGTAAAAGTGTTCTGAACTTTAGTCCATTAGAGATGATTTATTTCTCTGTTAATTGTAATTTTATTTATTTATTTTTTTTTTAGAGGGAGGGAGAGAAGAGGGAGGAGGGACAGAGGGAGAGAGAGAATCTTAAGCAGGCTCCACCACTCCATCTCACAATCCTGAGATCATGACCTGAGCCGAAATCAACAGTTGGATGCTTAACTGACTGAGCCTCCCCACTGGATGTGGCATAGTTTTACTTTGTAATGGTATCTTGGACCATATCATTTTAAAAAATATTTTGGTGTTATCAAATTGATTAGTCATTTCCTTTGTGATTTGAATTATGTTTTAGGAATGTATTTACTATTGTAAAAATATAATAATTCTCCCAAAACTTACATATATTTTATATATTATATTAAATATATGTATATTTAATGTATTTCAATCAGAATCCCCATACAGTTTGATGGTTTTTTTTCCAAAAGATTTTATTTATTTATTTTAGAGAGAGCACAAATGGGGAGAGAGAGAGCATCTCAAGCTCAAAATGGGGCTCGATCCCACGACCCTGAGATCACCCGAGCAGAAACCAAGAGTCACACGCTTAACCGACTGAGCCACTCAAGCGACCCCACTTTGGGTTTTTTTTTTTTTTTAAGATTTTATTTATTTATCAGAGAGAGAGAGAGGGAGAGCAAGCACAGGCAGACAGAATGGCAGGCAGAGGCAGAGGGAGAAGCAGGCTTCCCGCCGAGCAAGGAGCCCGATGTGGGACTTGATCCCAAGACGCCGGGATCATGACCCGAGCAGAAGGCAGCGCTCAACCAACTGAGCCACCGAGGCATCCCTGGGTTTTTTGTTTTTTTTTTTTAATTGGATAAAATGATCCTAAAGGAAGATTAAATACCCAGGAAGACAGACAACAGATTAATCTTCACATTTCTTGAAAAGCTTTTATAAATTGTTAAGGAAAAGACGTGCAATCTAATAGAAGAATTGACAGACAACATGAAGAGACAATGCAGAGAGGAGAAAATTCTCTAAGAAATATGAAAAGATGCTTGTATTCATAGATAGTCCAGGAAATAAACTTAAGGGTGAGATGTCACACTCCACCTTGTTGGGCAGACAAAATATGGGAAAGACTATTACAGCTATTGGTAGCAGGGATTTAGAGTAAGGATACTTTTACCTTTACCTTTTTTTTTTTAACCTTTAACTTTTAATGAAAGGTAATGAACTGACATATATACTGGGAAAAAAAACTTAAAAAAAAAACTTTGAATTTTATTTATTTATTTTTTAAAAATATTTTATTTATTTATTTGACAGAGAGGGATCACAAGTAGGCAGAGAGACAGGCAGAGAGAGAGAGAGAGAGGAAGAGAGAGGAAAGCAGGCTCCCTGTTGAGCAGAGAGGCCGATGCAGGGCTCGGTTCCAGGACCCTGAGATCATGACCTGAGCCGAAGGCAGAGGCTTAACCCACTGAGCCACCCAGGTGCCCCCCCCGCCCAAAACTTTTCTCTCTATTCTACACCTCTCATTACACAATTTTGTCTAGATTCATGGTTTTCTTTAATTTTAATCTAGACTCAATGCATGATTTCACATAATTCTATTTCTCATTATTTTTATACTCATCTGAACAGCATTCTATATTTCAATTATGTTTTAATAGCACTGATCTGAACAGCATTCTATATTTCAATTATGTTTTAATAGCATGTCCATTTAGTTTTTTGGATTTTTTATATGGGCAATCATATTGCCTAGTCACAATTTTTTCTTCCTCTTTCTCATTTCCTATGTCTCATTTTTTTTTTCCTCCCTCCCTCCCTTCCTTCTGTCCGTCTTATATCAAGGCAAGGATTGCCAGTCCATCAGATGCAGTGATAATGGGTCTTCTTCATCTTGTTCTTTTCTAATTTTTATTTTTAAAAAGATTTTATTTATTTATGTGACAGAGAGAGAGATCACAAGTAGGCACAGCAGCAGGCAGAGAGAGAGCGGGAAGCAGGGTCCCTGTTGAGCAGAGAGCCCGATGCAGGGCTTGATCCCAGGACCCCGAGATCATGACCTGAGCTGAAGGCAGAGGCTTAATCCACTGAGCCACCCAGGCGCCCCTTGTTCTTTATTTTAATGAGATTATGCAACAACATCTAAGTTTTATCACCAACTAATACCTATTGCAGGATTTTCGGTGGATATCCTTTTCCAGGTTAAAGAAATCCCCCTCTCTTCCTTCTTCAGTAAAAGCTTTTTATATTCTTTTCATGGATGGCTATTAAATATCAAATTCTCTTCCTGCTTCCATTGAAATAATTACATATTCTCTCTTCTTTAATCTGGTGAGTTACATTGATGAATTTCCTAATGGTGAATTAACCTTGAAATCTTGAGATAAACCCTACATGGTCATGTTTTATTATTTAATGCAGTGTTGGATTCAATCTGCTAATATTTTATTGTTTTTGCAAATATGTTTAAAAAGTCTAAACTTTGGGGTGCCTGGGTGGCTCAGTGGGTTAAAGCCTCTGCCTTCGGCTCAGGTCATGATCCCAGGGTCCTAGAATGGAGCCCAGCATCGGGCTCTCTGTTCAGCAAGGAGCCTGCCTCGCTTCCTCTCTCTCTGCCTGCCTCCCTGCCTACCTGTGATCTCTGTCTGTCAAATAAGTAAAATAAATAAAATCTTTTAAAAAAAAAGTCTAAACTTTTCTTATACTCTTCTTGCCTCAAGTCCCAGTGAACTTTGCTTAGAGATATAAAATTTTAATCTGCTCTATTAACTCAATGTATTGACAATGAACCTCAAGTTTAATTTCGGCAGGAAGCATGTGAGAATTACTCTTCTCATCTTCCATCTGTTTTTGTTTGATTTAGGAGGGATTAGGTAAAAATCTGAATACCCATAATCAGACAGTGTTTATTGGACTGGGAGGGGTGTGGAGGTTGAGCACGAGACTTCCTTTACCCCTTCTAGAAACTGGGAGTATGCAGTTCAATAAATGCTTAAAGGCTAGATGGAAGTGTAATGAGAAAACAGCCATTTTGACTTGCTGCCTTGGCATTTCACAATATAACAATTCTGTTCACACCTGGAGTCTGGACGTTTAGATAAGGACCTGAGTTTAGGATTCCACCCGAAGTTCCCCTGTGCTTTTCCTGGGGCACCTTTTATGTATGTATGTCAGTATGTATTTATTTACTCACAAACATTTTATATACACACACATACATATGTGTATATATATATGTATGTATACACACATAATATATACGTGTGTACACACATATATGTATCCATATTGGGTGTATATGTGCACACACACAATATATACACATATATACACACATATATGTATATATATACACACACAAACATATATTTTTAGAAAGGGACTGGGGAGGAGCAGAGGAAGAGTGAAAGAGAATTTTTTTTTTTAAGATTTTATTTACTTATTTGATGGGGTGCTTGGGTGGCTCAGTGAGTTAAGCTTCTGCCTTCGGCTCGGGTCATGATCTCAGGGTCTTGGGATCAAGCCCTGCATTAGGCTCTCTGCTCAGCGGGGAACCTGCTTCCCCCTCTCTCTCTGTCTGCTGCTCTATCTACTTGTGATCTCTCTCTCTGCCAAATAAATAAATAAAAATCTTAAAAAAAAAAAAAGATTTACTTATTTGACACAGAGAGACACAGTGAGAGAGGGAATACAAGCAGAGAGAGTAGGGGAGGGAGAAGGCGGCTTCCTGCCAAGCAGGGAGCCAGATACAGGGCCTGATCCCAGAACCCTAGGATCATGACCTGAGCCAAAGGCTCAATGACTGTGAAACACTGAGGCACCCTGAGAGAATCTTAAGCATGCTCTGTGCCCAGCGCAGAGCCCAGTGCAGGGCTGTGGGGCTCGATCTCACGACCCCAAGATCATGAGCTAAGCCAGGATCAAGATTTGGGTGCTTAACTGACTGAGCCACCCAGACTCCCCCAGGGCACCTTTTAAAATAACCACTTAGTGATGAACCCTTAAAAAGTCAGTGGCCTCTCCCTCAACCACTTTATAAGAGGTCCTTGCTATCCTCCTTTCTACCTCCTGCTTACTGATGACCTGGGGCAGAGGACTACACTTCCTCTAGGTTATAACAATCCTTGTGACTTTATTTTTTTAAAGATTTTAGTGCTCACTTCGGCAGCACATATACTAAAGATTTTATTTATTTGACAGACAGAGATCACAAATAGGCAGAGATGCGGGCAGGGGGCTGGGGAAGCAGGCTCCCTGCTGAGCAGGGAGCCTGATGCAGGGCTTGATCCCAGGACCCCGAGATCATGACCTGAGCTGAAAGCAGAGGCTTAACCCACTGAGCCACCCAGGCGCCCCTTCTGCAGGCTAGAAGTCTAAAGCTAAGGTGCCACCAGCAAAGGTGGTTTCTGGCAACACCCCTATTCCTGGCTTTCAGATGGCTCTCTTTTTGCTATGTCTTTACATGGCCTTTCCTCCGTGCATGTGGGGGAGAGAGAGAAAATGTGTAACATCTCATGGTGTCTCTTCCCCTACACATAAAGAGACACACCAATCCTATGGGATTAGGGCCCCACTCACACTACCTCCTTTAACCTTAACTACCTTCTTAAGTAAGCGCCCTATCTCTAGATACTCCTACACTGGCAATTAGGGCTTAAACATGTGAATTTTGGTGGAGGGGTGGTCACAATTCAGTCTGTAACACAATCCTTTTGAAAATTAAAATTTAATTTTAACTTAATTAAAATTAAAAATGTGCTTGGTCACAATAGCCAACACATGGAAATAACCCAAATAATAGTCAACAGATGAATGAGTAAACAAAATGTGGCCCATTCATACCAAGGAATATTATTCAGCCTTAACAAGTAATGAAATTCTGGGTGCTGGGGTAGCTCAGTCGGTTAAGTGTCTGCCTTTGGCTCAGGCCATGATCCCAGGATCGAGTCCCAAATTAGGCTCCTTGCTCAGTGGGGAGCCTGCTTCACCCTCTGCCCCTCCCCGCTCTCAAGCTGTCTCTCTCATTCTCTCTCAAATAAATAAATAAAATCTTAACAATAAATAAATTAATTAAAAAACCTATAAGTAATGAAATTCTGACAAATGCTACAACATGGATGAACCCTGAAAACACTGTCCTAAGTAAAATAAGCCAGACAGAAAACCACAAATGTTGTATGGTGCCTCTTACTATGTATGAGGTATCTAGAATAGGTAAATTCATAGGAGAGAAAGAAAGTAGAATAGAAGTTACCAGGGCCTGAGAGGAATGGGGAGTGGTAATTATTTGTTCATTACTTAATGAAAAACTTCTGGCTAATATGGTAAGTTTTACGTTATGTGTATTTTATTATAATAAAAGATACAAGAACAAATTTAAATATGCACTCCAATTATACAACGAATACCACAGAGGAAAAATATTCTTACTCTCACACAACTACATAGATGAATCTCAAAGACATATGGCTGAGCAAAAGCCAGGCACAAAAGAGTACAGCATCATTTGTTCATCTGAAGTTCAAGAGCAGATGGACAAATCTATATTGATAGACATCAGGACAGCGGTTTCCTCTCGATGGAGGATTATTGACTTGGAAGGGGTATAAGGGAGGTTTTGGGGGAAAATCTAATAATTTGATCTCAATAGCGGTTACATGGATATATATCTATATACATCTTAACTGAGTTGTGCATCTGGGATTAATGTACTATCTGTATGACATCCATAAAGAAGTAATAAAGGTATGTATCTTTTGACTCAGTTTACAAAAACAAAAGCATCACTATGTAACAACAAAAGTTTAAGAATTTACTGCAGCAATTTATGGGGTGCCTGGGTGGCTCAGTGGGTTAAGCATCCCACTCTATTTTTTTTTTTGGCATCTGTTTGCAGAATTTGCTTGGGATTCTCTTTCTCCCTCTCTCTCTGCCCCTCTCTCCTTGACCTTTTCAAGCAGGGCATACATTAAGGCATGTGGGGTGGGGTCAGAGGGTGGTATAGGTCCTAGCAAGAATAGAAGCTGGAAAAGGAGCAAAGGAAAAAATGTGGCTTTTTTCAAGGGGTCCCTTGAGACAGGAAAACTGAAGGCAGACGCTTAACAACTGAGGAAATGATATAAGAAATAAAAGAAAAACTTAAGTCAGAATTTGAAAAACAATACAACTATGAGGTGATTAAACTCGGGAAAAATTGGAAATAAAAGGACAAATCTCAGAAATGAAGACTATAAACTGGAAGGAATATAAGACTGAATAAATACAACAGATAATGTCTCAAAAGAAACAGAACATCAAAAGAATTTTTAGGTTGAAAATAAATGAAAAGATATTCAGGATTCAAGAGACACAGATACTAAAGATAGGTAAAGAAGATCAGGAGCTCTAACACAGAGATAATAGACCTAAAGAAGAAAATCAAAGCAGGGGAAGAAAATAAATACTAAAAGCTGTAAATAAAGGGAAGAAATATTTTTTAAAAAGATTTTATGTATTTATTTGACAGAGATCACAAGTAGGCAGAGAGGTAGGCAGAGAGGGGGGGGGAAGCAGACTCCCCGCTGAGCAGAGAGACTGATGCAAGGCTTTATTCCAGAACCCTGGGATCATGACCTGAGTCAAAGGCAGAGGCTTAACCCACTGAGCCACCCAGACGCCACAAGGGAAGAAATATTTTTAAAACCCTACACTGTGAAACAACAAACCACATATAAAAGAACATTGACTCAGAATGTTCTTAGAATGTTCTAGTGAAATCACTAGACTTTAAGGAAAAAACTCATCTTGTCCGCTTAACCAAAAGGAGCACATGTCCTCTAAAAGGGGAAAATCAGGGACGCCTGGGTGGCTCAGTTGGTTGGGCAGCTGCCTTCGGCTCAGGTCATGATCCCAGCGTCCTGGGATCGAGTCCCACATCGGGCTCCTTGCTCAGCAGGGAGCCTGCTTCTCCCTCTGCCTCTGCCTGCCATTCTGTCTGCCTGTGCTCGCTCTCTCCCCCTCTCTCTCTGATAAATAAATAAAATCTTAAAAAAAAAAATAAAAGGGGAAAATCATTTTGTGATTAGACTGTTTGACAAGAATGATCTAAGTCAGTAGAAAACAG
Source organism: Mustela nivalis (assembly GCF_964662115.1). Lineage (NCBI taxonomy): Eukaryota > Metazoa > Chordata > Mammalia > Carnivora > Mustelidae > Mustela > Mustela nivalis. Next base: position 109,746,207 of record NC_139029.1, on the reverse strand, counting down.
AGCAGTATTAACTCAAATATACTCAAGGAAAAAACTGTGGGCCAAGGATTTTATATCCAGGAAAACTGACTTGGAAGTTTGAACGGTACAGACAACTGTTGCCATTGTCTTTCACTTCAAAAGTGAGAGAATATAGATTCCATTAGCCCTCCTGGAAGGATCTAGAAAAAAGCTTTAGACAAACAAAATGACCACAGCAACATCAATACAAGGAGAGTTGGTTTAAGCCATATATATGTATTATATATTAAATATAAATTACTTGTAGAATAAATGGGAATTAGAAGAAAAAGAGTATGGTGTTAATGACTCTATGATCTGACCATGTGGATACAGCACATCTATTAAAATGAGGCGGGAGAATGGGAAGAACAAATACAAAAAATGTTTTGTTTTTAGAAATTATATTGTTGGTAGTATTAGTAATACTTTTATCCAGAGACTAATGTATAATGTGGGATTAAAATACATGAATAATCTTGAGATACTTTAATTCTATAACTCTCTAAGTCCTTGAGAAAAACAGGGTCTCTTCCCATTGTGGAAGAAAGTAAGTACAGATAACCATGTAGTCCAGGTTAAATAAAAGGCTTGTAGCATTTTACTTGAAGTGGAAGTAGAAGTATCCACGTCAATTTCACAAGGCACTTTTTTTTTTAAAAAGATTTTATTTATTTATTTGACAGATCACAAGTAGGCAGAGAGGCAGGCAGAGAGAGAGGAGGAAGCAGGCTCCCTGCTGAGCAGAGCCCAATGTGGGGCTCGATCCCAGGACCCTGAGATCATGACCTAAGCCGAAGGCAGAGGCTTTAACCCACTGAGCCACCCAGGCGCCCCTAAATTCCTGTTGTTTTAAGCTACTAAGTTTGTGGTTATCTATTACAGCATCTATATGAATGCACCTGGTAAGCTGAAAGACTTGGCAGGTCAGTCCTTCTACTGCAAGAACAATCTAGATAAATTACAAAAACCTTATTTTTTAAAAAAGCACCAAAGGGCTGTGGAAGGAATGAGGTCTAGGTGAAGTAAAATTCCAGTGATGGAAGAATCTTTCTGAGTTAAGCTGAGCACAGGCTGAGGCTGAAGCTTAACCCATGCAGAATGCCTCCACTTGGGGAAGAGAACTCATCAGTTTTTGGTGGTCATTCAAAGCTGGAGTGACAAGCTGAAAACTTAGGTGGCCAGTTTATTCATGGAACATTTGCTGAACTCTAGGAATGTACAGGAGGCTGGAGAGCCAGACTACAAGCTTCTAAATGGCATAGTAAATCTCCCAGTTTGACATTATTGGTTAGGAAACAAAGACCTGCACAGGCAGAGGAAGGACAAGAACCTCAACTGGACTCCTCCTCAAGATATCTGCCACATTCTGAGCTGCATGGAGCAGGAACCTGGAGATCTAGCTTAATCTTCTTCAGTATTTCCGTGCCAAGGAGATGAATACCTGCCCAGTGTTCAATCAGAAGATTGTGAGGAAATGCCTGAAAAATAGGAGCGAACAGACTGAAACGCAACCCAAACCTCATAAAGCCTAATTCCTGACTGGATTGTGGTGATGAGCACCTCACTCTAACTGCCTGAAAGGAAAAAGGGCGAACATGTTCTTTTCTGGTGGAAAAGAACATGATATGGAGCCTCTAGAATTATTCATCATTTCTAGAAGACAATAAAAAATTAGTCTTTTTGCACAGAAAAAAGAAACATGACCAAAACAAAAAGACTGACAGAAGAAAACTCACAAATGGTCCAGATATTAGAGTCATCATACAAGAATGTAACAGTAACTGTGACTAACATGTTAAGGAAAACAGTGAAAATAATGGAGATCTAGAAGAAAATACAGAGAATTTAAACAGAGAATTGGAATTGATAAAAAAAAAAGTCAGATGGACATTTTATTTTTTATTTTTTTAAAGATTTTATTTATTTATTTGACAGACAGAGAACACAAGCAGACAGAGGCAGGCAGATAGAGAGGAAGGGAAGCAGGCCCCCTGCTGAGCAGAGAGCCCGATGTGGGACTCGATTCCAGGACCCTGAAATCATGACCTGAGCCGAAGGCAGCGGCTTAACCCACCGAGCCACCCAGGCACCCAGATGGACATTTTATTTTTTTTTTTAATTTATTTTTTTTTTTTTAATTTATTTGACAGACAAAGATCACAAGTAGGCAGAGAGGCAGGCAGAGAGAGAGAGAGAGGAAGGAAAGCAGGCTCCTCTGTGGAGCAGGGAGCCCGATGCGGGGCTCGATCCCAGGACCCTGGGATCATGACCTGAGCCGAAAGCAGAGGCTTTAACCCACTGAGCCACCCAGGCGCCCCCAGATGGACATTTTAGAACTGAAAAAAAAAAATACAAAATCTGAAATGAAGAATCCAGTGTAAGAGTGCAACAGCAACTGGACACAGAGAGCATAGGATCAGTGAATTGAAAAACAGGTCAATAGAAAATAGTCCAGCTCAAGTGCAGAGATCAAAAAGAATGGAAAATAAAAATTCTGAAGCATGAGGACTTGCTTAAATAAATAGCATATCTGGAGTCCAAGGAGAGAAAAGATATTGTTGAGCAAAAGCAATATTCACAGAGATAATGGCTGAGAATTTTTGAGAATTAATGAAAGATACCAAACCACGGATTCAAGAACCTCACCAAACCCGAGGAAGATAGATACAAATAAAATCATGCCAAGGTATATCCTCCTAACACTAATGAACATCAAAGACATTGCTGAACATCTTAAAATAAGTAAAAAAAATAAATAAATAAAAAACCAAACCAAAACAAAACCACATTATCTTCAAAGAAACAGTATGACATACAGGGACTTCTAAAAAAAACAGCAGAGGTCAGTGACAATGAAATAACATCTTTAAAGTCCAAAAGAAAACAACTGTTGGGGCGCTTGGGTGGCTCAGTTGTTAAGTGCCTGCCTTCAGCCCAGGTCACAATCCCAGGGTCCTGGGAACCAGGAATCCAGCCCCACATTGGGTTCCCTGTTAAGGGGGAAGCCTGCTTCTCCCACTCCCTCTCCCCAGCTTGTGTTCCCTCTCTCACTGTCTCTCTCTCTGTCAAATAAATAAGTAAAATCTTAAAAAAAAAGAAAGGAACTACTAACCTAGATTTCTAGACGAAAGGGAAAAAATGCCACCACAAAAAAGTTTCTAAAAGATACTTTTATCAAAACACTTAAAAAGGAATAAAGTTGGGGGTCTTAAATTTCCTGACTTCAAATCTTGCTACAAATCTACAGTAAACCAAACAGTGTGGTACTGTCATCAAGACAGATATATAGGGGCACCTGGGTGGCTCAGTGGGTTAAAGCCTCTGCCTTCGGCCTGGGATCGAGCCCCGCATCGGGCTCTCTGCTCCGCAGGGAGCCTGCTTCCCCCTCTCTCTCTGCCTACTTGTGATCTCTGTCTGTCAAGTAAATAAATAAAATCTTAAAAAAAAAAAAAAAAGACAGATATATAGACTAATGGGATACAGCAGAGAACCTAGTAATAAACCCTCACACATATATTCGATGAATTCCATGAAATACCAGTCCATTCACTGAGGAAAAGACAGTCTTTCCAACAAATAATGTTGAGGAAACTGGATCTCCACATGCAGAAAAATGAAGCTGGACTCTTACATTATACCATATACAAAATTTAACTCAAAATGAGCAAGAGATCCAAGGGGCACCAGCTTGGCTCAGCTGGTTGAGCATGTGACTCTCAATCTTGGGGTTGTGAGTTTAAGCCCTACATTAGGTGTAGAGATTACTTAAAAATAAAATCTCAAAAAATTGGATAAGAACGCTAAATATAAGAGTTAAAACTAGGGGTACTTGGGTGGCTCAGTCAGTTAAGCATCTGATTCTTGATTTCAGTTCATGTCACAATCTCAGGGTCTTGGGATGGAGCCTTGTGTCAGGCTCCACAATCAGTGAGGAGTCTGCTTGAGATTCTCTTCCTCTCCCTCTGCCCCTCCCCCTGCTCTCTCATGCTCTCTTTCAAATCAGTAAATAAATCTTTTTTTAAAAAAGAATTAAAACTATAAAACTCTTAGAAGAAAACCAGGTGAAAGCTTCATAACACTATATTTGGGGATAATTTCCTGGCTATGATCTCAAAAGTATGGGCAAGAAAAGATGAAATTGATAAATAGGATTAAATCAAAATGAAAACTTCTGTGCATCGGGGCACCTAGGTGGCTTATTGGGTTAAATGTCTGCCTTCAGCTCAGGTCATGATCTCGGGGTCTGGGATCAAGCCCCACATCAGGCTCCCTGCTCAGTGGGGTGCCTGCATCTCTCTCTCCCTTTGCCTGCTGCTCCCCCTGCTTGTGCTCTCTCTGACAAATAAATAAAATAAAATAAAATAAAATAAAATAAAATAAAATAATTAAAACTATAAAACTCTTAGAAGAAAACCAGGGGAAAGCTTCTTAACATTGTATTTGGGAATAATTTCCTGGCTATGATATCAAAAGTATGGGCAAGAAAAGATGAAATTGATAAATAGGCTAAATCAAAATTTAAAACTTCTGTGCATCGGGGCGCCTGGGTGGTTCAGTGGGTTGAGCCTCTACCTTCGACTCAGGTTGTGATCTCAGGGTCCTGGGATTGAGCCCTTCATTGGGCTCTGCTCAGCAGGGAGCCTGCTTCTCCCTCCCTCTCTGCCTGCCTACTTGTGATCTCTGTCTGTCAAATAAATATCTTTAAAAAAAAACAAACCAAAAAACTTCTGTGCATCAGTGGACACTGTTGAAAGACAATCTCAGTTACCACCTTTGTGAGACTTTTAGTTTGGTGGAGACAGTCTTTGGACAGTGCCATACATGCTGTAAGAGAGATACTGTAGAAATGAATTCTAGAAGACAGAAGATTGCAAAAGTCCTTAGGGAAGACTCATAAAGGAGTGTAGCCACGGACAAACTGGAAGCTCTTTCTTTCTCATCTTTCTGCTTTACGCCCTAGGGCTAAGCCCTGAAAAACGTCAGGAAATGATTCTTAACTCTTTTTTTTTTTTTTTTTAATTTTTTTAATTTTTTTTTTTTAAAGATTTTATTTATTTATTTGACAGAGAGAAATCACAAGTACACTGAGAGGCAGGCAGAGAGAGAGAGAGGGAAGCAGGCTCCCCGCTGAGCAGAGAGCCCGATGCGGGACTCAATCCCAGGACCCTGAGATCATGACCTGAGCCGAAGGCAGCGGCTTAACCCACTGAGCCACCCAGGCGCCCGATTCTTAACTCTTTTGAAGGTTCAAATTCCATTTCTCCTAAAAAGAAGAGTAGTGAAAATGTTTCTGAAGTGATTGTCATGATGGTTATTATTTTCCAATTTAGTCTAGTTTTATTTATTTTTTGAGACTTTCAGGACATCCCCTATACTTAAGGATATCCTGACAAGTATCAGAACCAATCTGGGGATTGCTGACTTAAAAGCTTTAACTTTGGGGCACGTGGGTGGCTCAGCCCACTAAGCATCTGCTTCAGCTCAGGTGATGATCTCCAGGTCCTGGATTCGAGCCCCATGTCGGGCTGCCAGCTCAGTGGAGAGTCTGCTTCTCCCTCTCCCTCTGCTCCTCCCCCTGCTTGTGCTCGCTCTCTGTATCTCTCTCAAATGAACTAATAAAATCTTAAACAACAACAACAACAACAAACCTTTAAATTTGGTGGGAGCTAGACATTAATTAAACTTAAAGTAACAGCCAACCATAGCAAATGAGGCACACTTTACAAAAAGACTTTCCAGAGGGAAACCTGGGTGGTTTAGCCGGTTGAGCATCTGACTCTTGATTTTGGCTTGGGTCATGATCTCCATGTAGTGAGATCTGCTCCATCCTGCGCATGAAACCTGCTTAAGATTTTCCCTCTCTCCGTCTCCCACTCCTCCCTCTCTTGAAAAAAAATTTGCCCCCCGGGTAATACCAGACTGCTTTAAAAAGAGAAGAAAGAAACTTCCTGATTCCCCAGGTTTCAGTTTAATTTATGTCTCATTTTCACCTCATAAGAAAAGACATGCTAGTCACCTTCTTTTGAATATTGCATCATCAAATGTTGGTGGTTTGAGAGCCATTCCACTCACAGACTGGATGATTCTAGACCCTTTCACTTTTCTTCATTTAGACCTAGCTAATCTCTGGAACTGGTACTGACCCAATAAGAGCCTTATTCTGTGACCTAAAAAGGAGTGAGACCAAAAACCAGCAAGCCAGGAAGTTGCTTCTAAACAGGGACATAGCCAGTTAATTGCTGATTGACTGATTTAAAATTCAGAGGATGAAGGCTCTGGCAGCTACAAATAAGAAGGTATTCTTGTAGTTTCTGAGGAATCCCAGTAAGCCATTGTTTGGTCCCCCAATAATGGGACCATGGTCAAAGGAACAAGACTGATACAAAGGGAAGGTCTATTTTGTGCCAAGTATCAAGAATCAAACCTACCGCAAAGAGACCGGTTTCGGCCGCCCCTTACAGAGAGTGCGACCCCTCCCTGCCTCACAGACTAACTTTTATAGAGCAAAGACCATGTGGTTGAGCCTGGCCACACACAGGTGGCCAATGAGACTGCAACACACAGAGGAAGCTGCACAGCCATGCTGGAAAGGGAACACCTGGAATTTAGTTTCACGCCCACAGTCAATGGAATTTTTCTGCTGCTTAAAGGGGTGGGAGGCGGCAAGAGCATTTGACAATCAGGAAACCTTCAGACATCTGTCCAGGGTCCCATAGAGTGAGTGATTCATCTGTGATATAATATACCCCAGGGCATGCACATTTATACGATTCTTTTTTTTTTTTTTTTAAAGATCTTATTTATTTATTTGACAGAGAGAGATCACAAGTAGATGGAGAGGCAGGCAGAGAGAGAGAGAGAGAGAGAGGGAAGCAGGCTCCCTGCTGAGCAGAGAGCCCAATGCGGGACTTGATCCAGGACCCTGAGATCATGACCTGAGCAGAAGGCAGCGGCTTAACCCACTGAGCCACCCAGGCCTCCCACGATTCTTTTTTTTTTTTTTTTTTAAGAGTTTTATTTATCAGAGAGAGAACAAGCACGAGGAGCAGCAGGCACATGGGTAAGCAGACTCCCTGCTGAGCAAGAAGCCCAGTGCAGGACTTGATCCCAGGACCTCATGACCTGCGCTGAAGGTAGATGCTTAACGGACTGTCCCTATATGATTCCTTTTTAAATGTGAGCTTGAAGACTCAGATCTAACTTCACTTGCTCTGTGGCCAGGTAAATACGCCACAAGCTTTATTTATAAAATGGGTCCACACAAGGCTCCTCTGAGAAATACAGATATAAGAGATCCTCATTCACTTTTGACTTTATGTGGGGCTTTTTAATAAAGATCCAAAAAAGGACACGAAAATTTCTGCCCCCTCAAGTGTCTTGAAGTAGCTCCCCATACCTACCTCCCAACCAACCTCCCCTTCCTCGAATTTGTGCGTCAGAACACTCTGATGTAGCCCAGACTGTACTGAGATGCAGCGAAGCGCTGCGACGTCAGACAATTCCAGCTCTCTGGGTCTTTGCCACCAACCAGGAAGATACTTACACACAGCTGTGACTTCATCAACAGGGCTGCTGGAAGCCGCTGGCAGGAAGAGGGTGTGGCCACCGAAGGGTCACTTCCGCTTCCGTTGGCGCAGGCGCTATCATTTCTTCTGCCACCGTGACTAAGATGGAAGCGTTTTTGGAGTCGCCGTCCAGACTTTGGGCCGGGGGTCCGGCCCCGGGGCAATTTTACCACATCCCGCCTACTCCTGGTGCCTCCTTGGAGCCGGCATCCTCGCCCTACGGGGGTCCGATTACGCGCACGCAGTAAGTGTTCGGCATCTTAGCCTGTAAAAGGGGCGGGACGGTGAGGCCTGGTCGGGCCGGCCGGGTCTGAGGAAACCGGGAAAGGCGAGGCGGGGACGCCGGGGCCGAGAGCCCCGGAGAATGATAGGACACATAGAAAATCAGAAGCGGAACTCACTGCGTGGAAGGGAGCTGAGGCTCTTTCCTCTACCTCGTGCTTCTACCCTCGCCAGAACTCTCTCTGTCTAGGAACCCCATGGTGACCGGGACCTCGGTCTTGGGCGTTAAGTTTGAGGGTGGAGTGGTGATTGCCGCAGACATGCTGGGCTCCTACGGCTCCTTGGCTCGTTTCCGCAACATCTCTCGCATTATGCGAGTCAACGACAGCACCATGTTGGGTGCTTCCGGAGATTATGCAGATTTCCAGTATTTGAAGCAAGTTCTCGGCCAGATGGTGTAAGTTATGGGAGAATAGGGAATAGATCCCAGATGGGGAGACGAATTCACTGTTTGGGTTTTTTGTTTATTTGTTTTGTTTGTTTGTTTGTTTGTTGTTTGTTTTTTAAATCCCCTTAGAAGTTCTAGAGTGGAGGAGTTTGAGGCTGCAGCAGAGGACAGGAAAATTGTTGGGGGTGGAAGAAGAGAGTTTGCAATACATAGTTTTCGGCATTAGGGGGTGTAAAATAGGGAAGATTGTGGTAACTTGTTTTGGTGCGGAGGGGGGTGGATGGAATTCCTGACTTCCGTTCTTTCCCTTTTCTCATAACCAATTCCTTTTAAGGATTGATGAGGAGCTGTTGGGAGATGGACACAGCTATAGTCCTAGAGCTATTCATTCATGGCTGACCAGGGCCATGTACAGCCGCCGCTCCAAGATGAACCCCCTGTGGAACACCATGGTCATTGGAGGCTATGCTGATGGAGAGAGGTTGACTTGAAATAACTTAATTTCCCTGACTACCCAACCTCTAGTGTCCATGTAGTATTTTATCTCTTCCTTCTGAGTGAATGCCACTTCTCAGACCCCATGGCCCATCTTTCAGCTAAGATACCTAAGAAAACCTAAGATGAAATGAATTCTTTGACCTCTTGTGTCCTGTTAGCTTCCTCGGCTATGTGGACATGCTTGGTGTAGCTTATGAAGCCCCTTCACTGGCCACTGGTTATGGTGCATACTTGGCTCAGGTAGGTGTGTGAGAGGGGAGGGACGACAAAGCACTGGGGACTAGTTGTCTGCTTGTTCTTCCCTTGAAATTCCAACATGAGGACTAGGCTAGGATCCCTGCTCCTGGGCAGATGGCTTTCTTTGTAGTCTGGAGGCTGTATGTGTTGGCACTTACATTCCAGAGACAAAATGGTATGTCAGATACTTAGTAGACCTGAGTAAAGAGGGATGCCCTAGAATTTACCCTTTAAGTCGGTGTTAGCCCAGGTAAGCAGAATTCATTCTGCTGACAGAGGTGGACTGTCCCTTTTTTTTTTTTTTTCCTTTTTTAAAAATCATTTATGCTGTGGATTTGGAACCGACGGGTATTCAGCCCCTGATATCTCCTGTGTTTTTCCCATTTCCCTAGCCTCTGCTGCGAGAAGTTCTGGAAAAGCAGCCAGTCCTGAGCCAGAGTGAGGCCCGAGAGCTAGTGGAACGCTGTATGCGAGTGCTGTATTATCGAGATGCCCGTTCTTATAACCGGGTGAGGAGGGATATGAGTAATAAAGATGAGGGGACTCTAACTGGTGGGCCCTTGATAGTTGCAGTACCTGGATCTTTGCTTTTGAAGAACTGATTGCCAAATTTCAGATTAGGGGACGATCCCCTACTTGATCTTTGAGCAGCCCTCAGAGACTTCTTCATGGGGGTGAGGGTGGGCATTTTCATTGGGAGCTCTGCTTTCTTTCAGTTTCAAATTGCCACTGTCACCGAAAAAGGTGTTGAAATCGAGGGACCACTGTCTGCAGAGACTAACTGGGAAATTGCTCACATGATCAGGTGATTGAAATTAAAATTACATAATTAAAAATAAGTGGTAGAACAGTTGGGAGGCCCATTGGCTGGCACTAAGCTGGGTTTTTCTGGAGCTCTCAACCAAAAGAATTCTTTGGGTGGAGAGGATTTTGGTAGGAGGGTAGAATTGCTTATAGATATTAATTCTTCCCCAATGGCTTCACAATTTTATTATGCTCTCTTCCTTTTTAGTGGTTTTGAATGAAATACAGATGCATTATCCAGAATTGCAGTTGTACTCTTCTTCTAACTTTGAACTTGGCTGGTTCAAAGATACACTTTTCTATTGTAAAATAAATAAATCCTTTGAAACGCATGCTGAGTGGTTTTACTGTCTGACTAGGTCACACCTGGAGTGAAGGTGTGAAGTACTGCCACACGCCATCTTCCTCCCTGCTCAGAGAACCCTTGGCTCTTGGTTCTTATAGCAAATACAGGATTTTCTGCATGACAGTACAGGAAATCCACCACTGTCTTCATTTGGGCCTGTACTAGAAAAGTTTTGTATAGAGCCCAGGCTTAATCTGTGGGATAACAAAGTGCTTAACATTTTTCTTCAACATATCCATCCAGCTAGATTCTTAAGGATTTTCTGGTTTAATGTTGGCTACAAATGTGATTTTAGTTAAAACACCATTTCAGAGACATAAATGTAGCATCTAATAAAGCTGTGGGTAAGGTGATTCCTAAGCAGGACCTGACAGCTTCAATCTCTCACCCATGCCACCCTCTTCACCCTTAATAGATGGAATACTAAATATCTTGAACATTTAATTTAAATGTTTATTGTTCAAATCTAGTACCATAAAGTCTTAAAATTATGTGTTCATTTAAAGTCCTAAGTTTAGCTGTGAGTCAAATCCTTTGGGGTGTTAGCCAAATTCTCCCCAAATGGTGTTAAACCTGAATTCTAAAAATGAACACTAGGTGAATCTGATGCATATCCTCTCAACTGCTTTGAGAAACTAGTATAGGCAGCAAACTGAAACTACTGCAGAAGTTTAGTAAGGTGAGAGTGCAGATCAAAATATCCCTCCATTTTATCATCCATGTTACAACAAACTAGTAAATGGGAAAGTAAAAGGAAACCATGAGTTTTCTATTTCAGTCTTCACATATTCAGTCTCAACACAGAAAGTAGTCAATAAATACTTGTTTATTGATTAAACTGAATTATAAAAAAACAAAACAAAAAAAACTTCCTTCTACTACTAAGCCATGCGGGCGGAATCCACAAAGATAACTTCCTGGCCAAAACCCAGCTGATCCACTGTTGGTGTTAATGGTCTTAAAAAAATTACCCCTCAAGAAAGTCATACAGTATGCAGAGGACAGGAACCCAGCTCTGCTGAGGCTGGGGCTGCTGTGGAGACTACCAAAGAGGAGGATTAGGTCATTGTAGATAGTTGACCATAGTTCTTGAACTTTCTCAAAGGCAAAGGGTTGACTTCAAAGTCCATACTGTCAAAATGGCATCAGGCAAAAAGCTGGGGAAGAGAAGCCCAAGAGAAGATGGATCCTCAGTTCACTTTTCAGATGCCATGGGTTCATGAAGTTGGCCAAGCTGTTTATGGGCAGGATCACTCCAGTTCACTATATTATAGTGTGCTGGGGGTTAAAAAACCAAAAAAATGGAGGTGAGGAGAAACAGGTGGTAACAAATGTCACCCCTGTACCACCAGGCCCATCACATCTTGAGCATGTCCCAGTCTGTGAAAAGCCTACTAAAATAGGGTTACCTAGAAAAAAACCACATTGTTTATAAATCCATTTCCCCTCATTTTATTAAATGTTCCATTTATGTACATTTTAAAGATGAACCATTTACAAGCCTAAGCAGGCTGCCTCCTTGGCTCCCAGGAGGGACATGTTGCTGAAAGCCTTGGGATGGACAGAAGGTGTAGCTGTGGGAAAGCTGGACTTGGGTTTTTGTTCCTTTTCTATGTATGATACAGTACATTTCAGTTTATAACCATGAGTACATACAGTTAAAAAAAATCCCTCATGCAAACTGTAGAAAAAATTTCTTTCCTTGAAGCTGGCAGTGAAAAATAAAGATTCATGTCTTTTTCTTTGTGCACACCCCTGTGTGTTTCTTCTTCAGGTCACCATCTTCTCTAAGCATTAAAAGAAATAAGGAAAGCCACAGGGTAAGCAGGATTTCAACAAGTGGTCTGTCTTGTTTTTAAAGTTCAACACTTAACTTCTTGCACAATTAGCTCCTGGCTGTAGGACATGTGATCTCTGGAACAGGCATACTATCCACTTAACATGATGAAGACCCATACACTGGGAAGGCTCCCACCCTAATGCTGTAATCACCTCAATACCTCTTGCTTGCTAACGACACATGTATGATCCTTTGTCCAGAGTGATGGTGTGAGCATGGGAAAAGGGGCTAAGATCCCAAGTGCAAAGAATATTGGTTTTGTCATGTTTTTGTTGGAGGGAGGGTGGTGAGGAAAAACAAATCTAATTCTTCATTCTGGATGAGAGGTGGTTTCATGCATTTTTAAAGCCAAAATTTTATACCTCAGAGTTGCTGTAGAAACCAACATCTCTGGAGAGGGAAGGAAACAAAGGAGAAGGAAGAGAGAGTTCGGTGGGATTTTTTTTTTCCATTTTCATTTTTATATAAAAGTGTTAAGACCACAATGAAAAAAGTTTTTTTTATCCATATATATAATAAACCAGTTTGTGAGCTACATATTTTTGTCTTTCCCATCTTCAGAAATGTTCTCACATTGACAATGGTTGGATAGCATCATGCCCAAAGACATTGCCACACAGTAAAACAAACAAAACCAGATGTACTATGATACAGTTGAGGTAAAAGGGGAAACAAAAAATTTTTAACATTCATCCACGAAGAATTTTTTTTCTTTTTCTTGATTTTGTCAGAAAAATACCACACACAGTGATTTAAATTAAAAAAAAAAAAAAAAAGTCACGAAAACCTGTTTTTAGCAGAAGTGAATGACCAATGGGCCAGCTCCTTGGCTCAGATGGGATCACTACTGGTATTCCTAATAATCCACAAATCCACAGGGAAACAGAGTCAACATTGGGGGGAGTGGTGGCATAAAATTAAAAAATATAAACCAAATACCCGACCTGGCATAACCCCCTTTCCCTAAGTCCCTCTACCCCCCCCTTCACACTTTCCCACCCCCACTCCACACCCGCTCATGATGCCAACACTCAAATCTCCATCAGATCTAGGTCAGCTTCTTCAAAGCCATAAAAGGACTCGGTCTCACTTTCACCCTCAAAGAGCTGGTGAAGGCTTTCAGGCTCAATTGTCTCTTCAGGAGATGACCTGGGTCGGGGAGTGGAAGCTGAGGGCTCCTCAGACTGTTCCCCACTTAGCTTCAGCTGCTCCTCGAGGGAGGCAATGAGCTCCTCCTGCATGTCAGCATTTCTTGTGGGTGAGTTAATGTTGCCATCAGGGCCAGGCAGAACACTAGCCACAAGGAAGGACCGTTGCACCAGCTCTGGACAGTCCCCAATGACACCCAGCACCTCAGCCAGCCAGACCAGCACCAGCTGAAGCAGGACGTCCGAATCACACGCAGTATCTGCCATTTCCCGAGCCTGTTCCTTCCACTTTTTGTGTAGGAAGTTCTTGACAGTTCGTTTGATGCATACATCTAACGGCTGGATTTTGGAGCTACAGCCCGCGGGGACCACTGCAGGCAAGGTGCTAGAGGCACTCAGCATAGCCAGCACCTCTTCTGACAAGTGAGTGCGATGACAATCCATCACAAGCATGCCTTTGCTGCGCTGGCATGCCGTGTGCTTCTGCCACACTCGGGCGGACCACAGCTCCATGATCTCATCATCACTGTAGCCACTCTCCTTCGCCTCTAGCAAGATAGAGTCTGGCACATTAGCAGGCTGATCCATTTGTCCTCGGTAGAAAACCAGGGTGGGGAGGACAGTGCCATCTGCCAGAATGGCCAGCACCACATCACACCACGGTTCCCCTGTGCCAACTGTCTGCAGGGCATTCTCCTTACGGTCATCACTGCTCAGCACCTCCGTATCTAGAAACAAGGAGATCTCATCAATCGCCACAATCATGGACAAGGGTAAGTCCTGGTTGTGAATCTGTCGCTGTACGAATTCAATGAAGAGTCCTGCATTCTCTGCCACATCCTTAGGTAGGGTGTGGGCCACGGCGCGCCGGGCATGGGGAGTCAGGTGGTGCCGGAGCATGAAACGCACAGCCCATTCGTAAGAGATCTTAAACCCCCCCTCCAAAGAACGTCCTATTTTGGTGGCCTTCTGGAACAAGGTCTCCTCATTCACAGGTAACTGTTGCTCTCGCTGGGTTAGCACCCACTCAGCCAGCTTCTCTTCTGCCTCTAAGCTCAGGTATTTGCCCTCCAGATTCTCCCCCTGGGAGGCCTGGAAGCGCCGAAGCCAACGCCGGATCCGTCGCTGGGGATTTCGGAAGTGTTCAGCAGCCTGTTCCGTATTGCAGCACAGGGCAAACAGTACCACTCGAAGCTTCTTCACAGACAGCTGCTCCTTCTTGCCAACCCCACCGCCACTACTGCCCCCTATTGCCTGCTCAGGCTCCTGCATGACTGGGCTCCCTTCATCCTGGTCATCAACATTCAGACATTCGGCCCCCTCTGCGGCCAAGGGCGGAAGGGCTAAAGGCTGGGGGTGAGTTGGGGTTGGTGGTGGGGTTGCAGTTGAGGCTGGTGATGGGAGTGCTTGGGCCATAGGAGTCACAAGCTCTTCAGGCTCAGCAGGGGTGGCCCCCGCAGATTTCACAGTGGCAGTTTTATTAGAGGGGAAGGTAGGAGGAGTATATATATTCTTCAAGCTCCGGTCATGCACTCGGTCACGAATGTGGCCATGTCTAAAGGATTGAAAAGAAAGCTCGGTTAAACTAGGAAAATGAAATACTAATAGTAGCAATGATAATAATAAAAAAAGATGAAATACACTGAAAATAGAAATTAAACGATGAAGTGAGTTTCTGTTACCTTGAGTGAGACATCCAAGTGAGTCCTATAGAAAATGAGACAATAAAATGTTAACTCAGAGAAGAAACAAGCCCTTCAGTCTTATATAAATGTCAGGCTGGAATGCTTCCAATTTGGTGATGTCCATCTGAACACCAGATGAGCTAGCCTAGGTAGAGAGGCTCCTGACTCATATGGTAGAACTTATATCCTTATTTTCCTTTTCTGTTGTCCAACTAACTCCCATCTCTACTACTTACCCCGTGGCAGGATGCTGCTGGATCTGTGAGAGGGGTTGAATACCAAATGTTTGGCCATGGCATCTCCCACAGAGGTAACAAAGGTACATGAAGTGCAAGCCAGCTTGATACCACTAAGAAAAAGAATCAAGAGTATATAAAACAAATATATCAATGACACTAGGGATAAAATCTGAGGCCTGATAAAAAAAGAGAATGTTCTTTCTCTTCTTTCTCAAATTAATTCACGTACCTCCCCCAAGTTAATTAAAAGGATTTAATGTTACGAATGTGGAAAATTAAGAGACCATCACTAAGCTTTCCCTTACCTCACAGAATTTTTAAACAAAGCCAAATACTTGGGGCTCTTGCGTGGAACATGATTGCTGAGAAAGACAAAGAAAAAACAGCATGAGTTAGGGGGTTCTGACCATTAAACAAGAGATCATCAGTTTCTGACAATGCCCCAACAAAAGAGATGCCACTTTAATCCATCTTCACCTCAACCTAAGCCAGTTTTCCTACCATATTAATATTCCCTATTAATATGCATATGTATCACCAGAAGAGCTATTAAAACACACATTCTGACTCAATAGTCTGGGGTTGGAAGGAAGGGCTGAATTTCCAACAAGCTCCCATCTATTGCTGCTGGTGTTTGAGCCACACTCTGAGTAGCAAAATCCTACAAAATCAGAGCACAGACCATCAAAGTCAAATGAACATGGGTTTGACTCTTATCCTACTAGGAGAGATGGACAGACAGCTCTAAGAGCTGAAGGAGGGAATAAAATGAGTTCTGGAGACTCTGGAGATAAGATCACTAGTTTAACCCAGACTTACTTGATCATGTGGTTGGCATAGGCTCGAGAGCAGCAGGTGCTATAGCGACACAGAGAGCAGTGAACGTAAGTAGGGAAATGATTAGGGAAATCCGGAATCTCAAAGCTGCACTCCAGGCATGTCTGCCGACCCATAACACTCCTGTTGAGAAACAAGGAAAATTCCTGTTATTGCCCCAGGAGTCCTCAAATTGTGGGGGCTTCAGACAACAGATCCTGCTAAAAAGGCTAGTAGATTACACTGGCTATAGGAACAGTCGTGCCCACCCGGCCCCCAGCCTCCAGAAGCCACTGACATTTTCCTAACAGCTCTCTTCTGGATGTTGCGTCGGACAGGGGGATAAAGGAAGACAGGCAGAGGGTCCGTTGAGGAGGTCAGGGGTGTTGCCTCCTGCAAGGTGCTGGGAGGTGCATCATTGGAGGAAACAGGAACAGTGCGTGGCTGCCCTCGGGAAGCCCGGATTGTCACCTGCGAGCCAAGGGAAGGAAAAATTAGATACCAGCCATGCTAAACCTTGAATACTAATAATCTCTATTCCCCTCCACTTGGATCTATATAAGATACAGTGACAAGTCTTTTACCTTTGTGCCTGGTTTCAAACCTTCCAGCTGCTTGGGTTTACGGAAAGTTTTATGATGCTGAAGCTTGTGTTCAATTTTGTCCTTGGCAAAGAGAAACTGCAGCCGGCATTTGTTGCAGTGATAAACATTCCTCTTCTGAAGGGGGAGAAAGAAAGAAAATCCCTTAAAGATTCCCAATAAATTTTCTTCCCTGATGAGAAGGCAGATGCATGCTAACAATCATTCCTTCCCCCTTTCTGTGGATAACTGAAAGAGGAAGAAATACACAACACCAAACCTACCACTGAGAATCATCACGTCCCATGGTCCCAAAGAAAGGCAGACTCACAGCCAAGATGACTAGGTCCTCCAACCATCTCTTCTTGACTTGGTTTAACAATGTGGATTAGTGGCTTAAGCTTTACTTGCCCCTATTTTGTCTTTATAATGCAGACAGTGCTACCTACTTCTGGATATTCTTTCTTTTTTTAAACACAGTAAAATGTACATGATGGAAAAAAAAATCATCACTTTTTATTCCACGCCTTCACATTTTAAGTTTGCCTTCAATTCCAACCCTCCACCTCTTTGCACAGAAACAATTTGCTACTAGTTTCCTGAGTATTCTTTCAGACATAGCCACATAACACACACACACACAATCTCCAATCATGACCTCCCTGTTTGTCCTTTTTCTTTAACATGAATAACAGTATTTTTCTATAGCTTTCTATACCTTTCTATTCCTTGCTATCTTTCCTCTTAACACTTCAATATATATACATGCACCTCTTCCTGTGAGACCAGTTTGAGGATTCAGACTGCCTAGTATTGAAGTCCTTCAGAAACAGGACTCAGGTCTATGGTTTTCTTCCCAGGATAACAAGGCTCCATTACCTGAGTACAAGGGACAATTTCCACACTGCTCTTTGCAATACACATGTGGGGGATTATAGGCAGTCACCCCTATGCAAATTAAGTGTGTGAGCCCAAGACGGAGCTCACACGTGAGAGTGCAGGCACGTGAGTGCAGACCCAGGCAAGTGTTCAGCACAGATGCAACCATGTGGTTCTCCATTTTGTGCCTTCTCTATGTACCTTCACTCTCCTCTTCTAGTGGCTCCTTTGTTGCAGCATTTAAAACAAGGCCCTATTTACTCCATCTTAAAAACAAAACACAAAAGCAACGACAAATTCTCTTCTGCTACCTCTTTCCCTGGATGTGCCAGCCCTCAATCTTCCCCTTCTGAAACTTTAAAAAAAAAAAAAAAAAAAAAAAAAAGTTGTCTCCATTTCCTTCCTCTTCTTCATTCATCCTGCTGAAATCTGACTTCCACTCTCCTAACCAACCACATGGCTCCTATCAACGTTGCTGAATTAAAGGCTGGCCTCTAAATTTCTATGGTGCTTGTCATCTTGGTGTCTATGGCTTGACATCTATGGTGCTCCAACATTCAGATCATACCCCTGACTTCAAAACACTTTCCTCCCTTCAGCTTCCTTGACATCCAGTCTCTTCTGGATTTCCTCCTAGGACTAAGGTACTGTATTTGTAGACAGAGTCTTCAGAGGTTCTAAGCCTTCATCTTATTCTTAATTGGGGGTGAAGGAACATGACAATTTCTATGTTTAAAATCACTTGGTTTATATAATTCCTAAGTATGTTTTCCACAACCCAAGCTTTTCTCCCAGGTTTCAGACCTAGATAATCTGTTTAACAGACAACTATAGCTGCTGTCCACAGACACTGCTATCTCAGAATACCCAAACATGTAATCCCCACTTCTGCCGCCAACCTTTCTTTCTACCGTGTTTCTATCTCAATACATAGTTTCACCATTCATCCATTTTTCCCGAGCCAGAATTTTAGCCACTATTCCTAACTCCTTTCTCACTACCTTTACCAAATCCATCTCTAAATTATAAATACCACTTACCTTCTCAATTATCTCTCAACACTATCCTTTCTTCATTTCAAAGCCAAAAGCCACTACTGTCTCTCATCTAAACCAAAAGAGCCTTTGATGTGTCCCCCTAACTCTGGTCCTGAGCTCTTTCAATTCATTCTCCTGTTGCAGCCAGTATAATCATAAGTTAAAACAAATTTGAACTTACCACTCAAGAACTTTAAAAATTCCTTTAATGCCTCCCCAGTGACTCATAAAGTTGAAACTCCTTTTCATGGCTTACAGGATTCTCCATCACCTGTTTCCTAATTTCCAACCTTCCCCTTGTAGCCCACACTCAAACCACTTCCTTCCTTTAATTGAACTTCCTTTACTTCTTTGAACCTCCATACTCTCACTCTGTGCTTTGGAGAACACTCTTCTTTCATCCCACTTCACTTGGCTCACCCTTCCTCATACTTCAGATCTTGAATACTCTTCTTCTAAGGAAGCTTTAGCAGGCTTCCAAAATAGGTATATGCTTTTCTTTATCTTATACTTCCCCAACACAATATTCTCCATGCTCTACTACTGGTCTTGTATATCACTAAATCCCTGGCACCTAGCTCAGTGCATGGCATATTACTGCAATTTGGCAAATTTTTGCAAACATATATACAGTATCTTCTCTACCAAAATTATCTGCCTAGCTCAGCCCTGGCCCCAGCATCCATAAGACTTTAAGAATGAGAATATGGGAACTGCTTGGCGCCTGGTACCTGGTGCCTCATGTAATGCTGTTGGAATGCATTGCCATTTTTGAAGACCTTCAGGCAATAAGGGCAGAGCAGATGCCGAGTATCCTCATGGATCATCCGAAAATGGACATCTACCTCAGAGTAGAGGGAGGAGCGATATTGACACACCTGAGTCACATAAGAGGGAAAATAAGCTAAGAGTGAACAACTGAGGCCTTAAAAAAGAGGTAGCAACAAAAAGGTCAAAATAAGTTTTCCTGAATGTACAGAAATCAAATTATTATTCTGACTCTGTAATGCAGGGCTGTTTGTGATAGATTCAGCTGTGGATTAAGATAAAAATAGGGGATGGACAAGAAAGTCTAAGAATACATTTTGTGACTACAAGGAGTAAAGTCTTCTTTGTCCATCTCTACGGAGCCACTTCTGGAGACACACTCCTGCAGTACATGTGTTTGTTCTCTGACTGGGTTCCCTGGCTGGGTACATGCACATGTTCCTTTAATGTTTTTCTCTAGTACGGAAAATCCTGAAAACAGACCCTAGATTTATTATTTCTTCTGGATCTCCCCAGAGTTCCTAAATCTGAGTGTATGCAGTAGGTATGCAGCAATGTTCATTTATGGATTCTTTGTATTCAGCCTGAGAGCAAAATGGCAAAATGGCTAAAGCTCCCTAAAGAAAAAGGCAATACCTGGCAGACATAAGGCATCTCTCCAGGCTTATGAGTATCCTTCATATGCTGGAGAAATAGTGGCTCACTCTCAAACGCCCACTCACAGATCTTGCACTTGGCTGTAAGAAGAAAAATAATCAATAAATCCACCTGAAAGTAAGACCAAAGTCCTGCTAACTCATAATCTTTATTCCCTCTGACTTCTCTATCTTCACTTTCAATAGTCGGTAAATCATTAACTCTCTTCTTTCTTTAAACCAGTTCTGTCTTAACATCTCTTTTCCTTGTGCCTCTAGCTCAGACTTACTATAAAGCTCTATTCTAGGTTCTATAAGACATTTTAATTGGATATTCTATCACCAACTCGAATTCAACCTCTTCCTGATTCCTGGTTGTTTCCCCTCGCACTTACCCACGTCCTCCTACAGTTAAGCACTATCTCTGAGTCTACACCCCTATGTTCTGTCACCATTATTTCAGAATGTATCTAGGAATGGTCATTTTTCCATTCTCAGAGACAAAAACTTGGTAGAAGCCCACATGATTGCTACTACTAATCAGGTGGCTTCCAATACCTCTCATCTCTCCAATAAATACAGTGTCTATGCTTTACATACCATTGCCAAGTGAGTTATTTTAAATTACTACACTATTTGATCCCTAAGCTCAAAGACAGACAATGATCGTCTCCTATGAGAATTCCAAACATTTACCAAATATCTCCTAAATGAGTATAAGAATTTGTCCTCAAAGACTGACAATCATGAACAGAAGTTCTTGCCTTGTTATGAGTTGTTGAGATGATTAAACTCTGAAACTGGCATTCTGTCAAGTTTATAAGACTGCAATTCTGAATTTTTGGTAGTAATTTTAATTGCTACATATTTTGAAATAAAGGGACAAAATAATTTTCTTATAGTCAATGGAATTATTTTCAAGTTTTTGCAAATGTAGAAATTGTAAATTTGAAGCTTTAAGCATTTGCTGGAAAATATCCAACCCCTGTTCCCCAAAAGAGTGAAGCTGAAATAATTCTTTAAAGTAAACAAAAACCAGGGATCCTTAATCTGGGGTCCATGGACGATGCCTTAGGGAACCCTGGTAGCCCCTGAAATTATTTGCAGAAGAGTAAAATGTTTACTTTCTGGGAAGAGGGTTCAGAAGTTTGTGTTTATCTCAAAGGGGTATGGCAACCCATTTAGAAGCACTGCCCAGAAGGCCGCTGGGTGGCTCAGTCGTCAAGCATCTGCTTTTAGCTCAGGTCAAGATCCCAGGGTCCTAGGATTCTTGCACTGGGTTCCCTGCTCAGTGGGAGGCCTGCTTCTCCCTCTGCCACTCCCCCGCTTATGTTCCCTCTCTCACTGTATCTCTCTCTCTTTCAAATAAATAAGTAAAAAGCTAAAAAAAAAAAAAAAAAAAAAAAAAAAAAAAAAAGCACTGCCTAGACATTTGTTAGGTCTTACAAAGACACAAATAAATAAAAAAAATTCTGTCCAGAAGAATTAAGAGGAGCTCTAAGATACATAAGCTGAACATTGAAAGAACAGGGGGGGTTTGCCAGACAGAGCAACCAAGAGAAGAGAACAAAGGTAAGGAGATATGGAAGTGCACGGC